>NC_056746.1:798697523-798867523 GCF_019279795.1 Protopterus annectens
TGTCACTGGCAGAACAATGCAACAGCCCAATTAAAACAAGGCAGTGGGGTACCTAACCATTTTGTCAAGTCTTCTTGAAGCAACAACATTTTCTGTTCAACAAATGGTCCTGTGGCAAATCAATTGATGGTTTCCATCACACTTTTAGTCACACTTTTAAACTGTGCCTCATACTTGGGAAGAGGCTCACTTCAGTTCTTCTCAGTATTTTCTTTGAACACGAGAACAGTTTATTACTGACAAGTACAAGTAATTTAAGTCTACCCAAGAGAGTAAACTGCTTCACTGCCTTCACTCCAAACTGATAACTGTAATACATAATAGTTTTATTGATGCAGTAACCGTCTGAGTACAACTTCCATGTCCTGTATTATGACAGAAACACACACATTTGCCAATTGAAAATACTTGTACTTCAAGCAGAATGCATGTGGGACAGCTGAAGACATGTGGTTAGCAAGGTGAAGTATGAAGTAGCAAAGAAAAAGAAATTAAGTGTTCTTAGACAAGATGTATGGGATGTCTGTGCTTTCACATTACAGGAAACACGAGATGCTGTGAAGCTGCATTCAATATTAGTAATTGCTTTGCTCATGATAAATACATGACAACTGTTGTGGTTTTCACCAATTACAAATGAAACTGACAACTTTTTTGACCATCAGTGACAAAATAACACTAAATATTTATACGTGGTCTAGAAAAATGTCAAATGTTGTTCATGAAAAAATATATTTTTGACCTGTACCAAATTGTTTTAAATTACTTGATTACAGAAAATAAAAATTAAAAAAGCCTGTATGGTCAGAATCAGGAAAAATAATAATTTCCTCCCAGTGACATATTTTTCTCTCTTTAATCTCACCTAATCATAGTTTAGTATCTAGATACCCTTTAATACCTTTCAATTTTTTTTTAATTTTTGTGTTTTTTTTTTTTGTTCTGCCAAAGATCGTGGAGGTTATACCATTTCATTTCCTATTTAAATAACTTGTTGTTTCTGACAGAAATATGTTGCAGGCAATGTAACATAGGATAACCTACATTATTTCTGTAATTTTCACTGTTATATGACTGCCCACGGCTTTACATCCCCAAATGTATGTCTTGCTAAATTTAATAAAGTACTGTAAAGCACATAACTAGTGAAACCATTTACAAACAGGTTTTCCAAAAAGTTAGTTATTAGAAAAATTCTATGTTTGAGTGAAGGATTCATGTCTGGAATATACAGGTCTCCAGCAATGATTTACATCCACCAGCTGTTTATATTCCAATACTACATAAAAATGTGGCAACTAATCTCATGTTTTGGCCAATAAAGTGCTGCTGTTATCCAATTCATTGTAAAAAAGTAAGGATATATGGAGTATGAGAAGATACATGTAGCTATATTACCAGTTCTTTGAAGTCAGAGCTGCTGTGGATCACACCTAATTAATAATGTGCCGGACAGTGTGCCAGCTTGCTACAAAGTACAGCTAGGTAAGAACTTACCAAAACAGTAGATATATTGCTCATCACTGTTGCAGTATTCCAGTATTGATGGGTGAATCATGGGTTATCCTGCTGAGGTAACCCTATGTCTGGTCAACGTACCAAAGCCAAAAACCTTCCTTACACTCCATATGTCCAGTGTATGACCTCAGCCAGTACTCATTCAGGTGCATAAGTAGACATATAGGTGAAAGATCCTCAAATTATCAACAGCCCAGAGAAGCCTGATTTTAAAAAAAGCAATATAATCCAGTCCAGCTAAGAGGAGGGGAGAAGAACTGCTCCCCCTCAGTCCACAATGTAAAGAAAGGAAGCAAAAAACAGAAGGGGGAAAGGACAGAGAAATGTGATACTGCAATAGTGATCTGTAAGACATCTAATGTCATGGTAAGTTCTTACACCCTGCATCACTGTTGCAGTATTCTAATACTGACAGGTGATTCCCAGATCTAGAGGTTGTTTTTAAGGGTGGGTGGGGTGGAGACAGGAAAGCTGTCTACCGATCCTAGGAGGAGAGATGCAGCAAAACAGATTCTGGATCTGGAAAATGCATTCTCTGTGTAGTGCCTAGAAAACTTCTGAACTGACAACCAAGTGTCATCGCAAAAATAGACCTGGAGTCAATGCCTATGAAAAAGGCTCCAGATGAGGAGACTGCTCTGGTAAAATAGGCTTCCAGAGGTGAAGACAAGGATTTGTCATAAGGGTGCAAAAGAATAAAATGGATTTAGAGATCCATTTGGAGACAGTCTGTTTGGAAACACAGTTACCCAACTTACCCTCCTGGAAGTAGACAAACAGGTGGTCAGTTTTTCTGAAAGCTTTTATTTTGTCTAAGTAAAATCTCAGCGGTTTATGCACATCCAGGTAATGGAAGAGTCTTTCACCCCTGTTCTTTGGGTTAGGAAAATAAAGTAAACAAATGGATAGCCTGGTTGATTGACAGTTCATTTACTACTTTCAGTATAAAAGATGGGTTAGCCATTGTAGAAACCCTATTCTTACGGAAGATAATTAAGGGAGGGATGGCCATTAGGGCTTGCAGGTTAGAAACCCATCTGGCAGATTTAAGAACAACCAGCAGAATCACTTTTTAGGTAAAGAATGTTAATGAGGTTGAAGCTGCTGGTTCAAAGGGTGGTAAGTAATTTTTTCTAAAAACAAAGTTCAAATACTAGGCAGCAGGAATAGCCCTCTTAGGCGGGTTCAAGTGAAGGAAGCCCTTTAGAAATTCCTTGAACTCAATCCTGGAGACCAAAGGAGGGTAAAGGCATTCAGGCTGGAAGACAGGAGAAGTGTGCCTAGATGGAGGGATAGGCTAATCCGCTTTTGAGTATCTCAAACAGGTAAGACCATAAAATCCAAAATGTTAGAAGTTTGTTAAAAAAAAATGAATGTAGCAGTCAAGACTGCTCATAATAGTGCATGTGATATAACAGAAGTAAACAGCATATATTACTCTGCAGCTAAATTAATAGCAGATACAGTCTTACAATAAAAACACAGGGCAGTAAGGGAAAGGGCAGGGAGAAATCAAATGCCATCATGGAAGCATCAAATAAAGAAAACTATCAAGCAATTAAGAAGCGTCGCTGTTAGAGGAGTACAGAAGAGGGAGCAGATTAACACAAAACGCAATAAATGTGATAAAAGCAATGTCCAGTATCAGAACAGATCGGGATCTATTTGCATTATTGTAAATAATAAACTAAAGATATCAGCACAGGCAGAAAGACTAAGAAGATATGCACATAAATATAAAGGAAAGGTTCAAAAAAAGCAATTTATTGATGACCCAAAAAAAGTTTTATAGAGAATTGGCAAAAGGAATAGAGCCACCACCAAAAAAGAAACAGACACAATTTAGAGAAATATCTATGAAGATCCTGTGGAACATAACAAAGATGTTGAATGGACAGAAGTAAAATAAATAATAAGAAGTTCAAATATATAGGATATGAAATGGGAAGAGGTAACAACCAGAGAAATTGAAACAAAATTAAGAAACGCTCCTAATTGGAAAACCTCAGGCCCAGATGCAGTACCTAACTTCTGGCTAAAAGTATTAACAGCTATATGAAGATTTAGCCGCAAGTAAGAACTATTCATATGCACACCCCAAACAGATGTCAAACTGGTTAACAGGAAAAATGATCCTCCTCCTTAAGAGTGAGCCTGCAAGATATCCTAAAAATTATAGACCAATGACTTGCCTTCTAACAATGTTTAAACTCTACACTGGAATTGATGCCGACAGAGTTTACAGTCGTTTAGAAGAAAACTCAATCATGCCAATACAACAAAAAGCTAACAAAAGAAAATCATATGGAACAAAGGCTCACTTGTTGTTAAATGAAGTCATAATGGGGAATTGTAAAAAAAAAAGGGAAGAATCTAAGTATGTCATGGATAGACTACAAAAAAGTGTTTGATAGCATCCCACATTCATGGATAAAAGAGTGCTTATAAATGCATAAGATACACTCTACATTGATCAATTACATTACAGTGACCATAAAACAGTGACAAACCACTTTGCAGCTAAGCTGTGATAAAGGACAAATTATACTATGACTGACGATTAGTATTCCAAAATGTGCACGCTGATTGGCCAGCCCAACCAGCATGCCCATTGTAAATCCAACTTATACTACTGGAAAAAGGTCCGGTCACCTGGACTTTTTCCATTAGTATAAGTCTTGATTTTTTTTTTTTTGTTTCTGTTAGGTAGCAACGGAGAACGGAAGATCTCCGTTGCTGTAATCTCACTATGTTATATGTTTAACATAGTGAGATATCTTAAAAAAAAGAAAGAAACTGAGATCTTCCTTTCTCCATTGCTTTTTTTAAAGATATCTTGCTATGTTAAATTCGTTTAACATAGCGAGACAGCTATAAAAAAGCAACAGAGATCTTCCTTTCTCCGTTGCTTCCTCAACACAGCTCTGATATACTGCGTAAGCATACGCATGCGCAGTATATCAGGAAAAAGCCCCAGGATAGCAGAAAACCACGGACGGGCACCACGCAGGTATTATACAAAGGCATTATTTAAGAAAAGTAAATATTTTTTTCTTAAATAATGTCATTGTATAATAGCAATAAATCATGTCTGGGTGTGGGTAATCCTAGATTTACCCACGGTTGTCTTTGTTTGGCCACTGAGGCTTCACCCTCATGACCAAACCACACCAACCGTGGGTAAATCTAGCATTACCCACACCCAGACATGGGTCATTGCTTAATTATTACCTCAGGGATAAAAATTCAAAGGGGGATATTCCAGGGTGACTCTTTTGTCTTGCCCTTAGCCCATTAAGCTATCTACTTAACAGATTAGGTCATGGACACAATTCAGCTCCCAGAAAATAACAAGTGTAAAGACTTCACATCTCTTTGTGAATGATTTAAAACTGTAAAGTTCATCAGATGAGGAACTGAAAGCACAACTGCAAGTGGTCAAAACTTTTTCAGATGATATAAGAATGTCATTTAGTTTTGATAAATGTGCAAAAGCAACCTTTAAAGCAGGAAAACTGCAGCACCAGGAAAATATCAGTTTGGGACAGGAATGTGATATAAAAGAACTTGAGCAAGTGGGAGTGTTTAAATATTTGGGAATTGATGAAGAAGCAACAAAAAAAAAATATGAACAAATGCGAATACAACTTACTTAATAAAAATTATTGAAAACAGCTCTGCCATCTAGGAAAAAAGTCCAAGTTATAAACCAAAGTGCTCTTCCTGTTCAAACTTACAGTTTTGGGGGTGATTGACTGGACCTGAAAGATATTGACTCCACTGGACAGGAAAACAAAAAAAATGCTTAATGCTTATCAAATGGTATATAAAAATCAGAGTATACCAAGATTATATATTCCCCGTCCTGAAGGAGGTATGGGCCTCCTCAAAACTGATTACATGTATAGATCTGCAATTGTAGGACTGCATACATATTTAGTAACTTCATAAGATCCAAACATACAGAACATTTTAAAACATGAGGAAAACAAGTCTAAGATGACTTTCCTGCTTAGAAGCATGCAGAAGCATGTTGGCGTCAAGCAGGAATGGAAATCAAACCAGAAGTAGATAAAAATCAGGCAGCACCTGAATGCACAAAAAACAAAAGAAAGAATATAAGGTGAAGGATCAGATGAGAAGTCAAGAAATGTGGAAAATGCATAAATATAGTTGCAAGTACAGAAAACTCCTGGAACAACCTCATGTTGATCAGTATTTAATGCAGAAATGGTTAAAGAGAGGTGAATTTAAACTAAAAGATGAAAGGTTAATAATGGCGGTCTAGGATAGTGGACTACTTACATGTTGGTTTACAAAGTCCAGTGAATATGTCTGAGAAACAATCAAATGCAGGTTTTATAAAACAAAATTGAAAACAGTCGACTTGTTGCTGGGTGTGATACACTAACAGTAGAGGGTCTGTATTTTGAAAGGCATAACAACGTGGCAAGACTGTTGCACTGGGGATTGTCAAACATTATAATATTGAAGTAGCTGAGAAGAACTGGAAACGTGTCACTATGCATTACAGAAAATGATGAAGTTTGTATCACTAGGTATCACCCATTACCAACAGTTCAAAAACAGATGCGAGAAAAACAGATATATTAGTTCAGGAAAAGAAGACAAAAGTAGCATTGATCACTGAAACTGCTACATCCAATGACTACAGTGTGTTACATACAGAGAGAGAGAGAGACACAAAGTCATGACAAAACAGGATTTGCCAGCAGAAACAAGGGCAATGTGGAAGGATACCCACATAGTTCCTATAGTATGAGCAATGTGTCTTACAAAACAGAATTTACAGTTTTAATTAGATATGTTACTGAAACATGTAACTCTGTATGAACTGCAGAAGAAGTCATTACTGGGCCCATTGTAGATGCTGTGAAGAGCATTTTGGGCAACATCAAAGATTGAAACAATACTTATTTCATGAACTGTAATCATACTTTGACTTAGAAATGAGGTCCATTCCTGTCATGGTATTAGAAACCCCAAAATCTTGGAGAAATTAAAAGGTAAGCAAGAATAATGGGAATACCCACCTGAAAGGTGTCCTCATTCTTTTTGAGACACCAGACTGAAAATCTTTTCCTCTTGGAGATGTAAGGTTTTCTAGTTGTAGGTTTCTTTCTACCTGGAGCATCTGAAGCACATCCTCTGAAAATTGGTGTCTGAAAAGGATCAAAATTCTATCACACAGAGAGCCTGCTTGAGAACCTGCCGGTTGGGGTGGATCAGAGAGCCCTCATTTTGTGTTTGTAAGTCCACTTTGTAGGGAAAATTGTACTGATGGTCCCTGTGTATGTAGAGAAGAAGGGGGAACCAATTCTGCCTGGGCCAGAAGGAAGTCACCAGTAAGATTTTTGGTTTGTCTATTTTGATCTTCAGGTAAACCCTTGGGATCAGGGGCAGAGGAGGAAAGGCATAGAGGTACTATCCTCTACAAACACAGTTAAAGGACATGGCATCAGTCATTTAGGCCTGGAAACAAAGGGACTAGGAGCAGAAAAGTTTGAGTTATCTGTTCTGGTAGGAGGTAAAACATTACTTAAGGAGTACTCCATCTGTGGACTATGTCCAGGAAGATCTCTCTGTTCAGTATCCATTTGTTCATAGGTAGGTACTAGGCTATCTGCCCAAGGGCATTTATAAGCCTAGCCAGAGTGTGTTGGCTTTCACTGCCCCATTGATTAATTAACTGACCCTCTGTCAAGCAAAGCCAATGAAGTGATCCCAAGGGTGTATTTTCTGTTACCCATCCACTCATCAAGGTTTCTCTTGAAGAATGTTAGTGAGGGGCTCTGCCGGATATAACTTGGAATTTTGTTCCAAAGCATGGGGAATCTCTGTGACAGGTATCTATACCTCCATCATGTTCTATTTATTGTTGTGGTGAGGTTTAGCTCACTAGAGCACGTGGCTCGCAGTGACTTGGATTTCTTTAGGTGGAGCATGTCCATCAATTCTGAGTTGGACATGGCTTTGTAAGTCAGGCAGAGATCACCTCTGAGTAAGCGATATGCCACTGAGTACAGCTGGAGTTTTTTCAATCAGGCTGCATAGGACATATGTTTTAGACCAGTAATCCTCTTGGTGAGGTACTTTTGTGGTCTTTCCAGCTGTTGGAAGTGTCTTGTGAGGTACATCCTAAATGGGGCATTGTACTCTATGATGGGTCTAATGAGTGATGAGTAGGGGGGCACTATAACCTCTTTATTTCTAGATGCAAACCCTTTAGTAATTAGATGGGCTACATAGAAGGATTTCCTAACTACTTTGGCAATATGATTGTCAAAGGAGAGATTACTATCTACCTGGGTCCTCAGATCTCTTATTAACTCTTCTGTATATAGGGGGCTGCCACCTATGTGGTAATTCGTGGGTGTTTTGTTTTTCCCAAACGGGATGACTATGCATTTTTTGGCATTAAGCTTGAGGCCATGACTTTGACACCAGGTGTCTGTCTCAGTAAGGCCCTTTTGGAGGATGTCCGTGTCAGCCGGAGAGTCAATTATGGCTCCCAGTTTGCAGTCATCGGCGAACTTGGTTAGCCATAGTCCTCCTGTGTTTGCCTGTACTTCTTGAAGTATATGTCGAACAGTAGGGGTCCCAGGATAGAGCTTTGTGGGACACCAGTTGTGACTGGTTTAGAGTCAGACCTGGAGCCCGCTATTCTTACCGTGAGTTCTGTCTGTAAGCCAGTTGGCAACCCATCTCGTAACATAGGGGTTTATGTTCAGGCTGGTGAGTTTTTCTGTAATACCCGAGTAGGGAATGGTGTTGAAAGCCTTGACGAGGTCAAGATAGGCTGTGTGAACCACCTTTCCCTCACCTATGGCCTTGGTGTCTGTCTCAAAGAAGTCCACCAGGTTTAGTAGACATGCTCTGTCCTTAACAAAGCCGAACTGGGTCGGGTCAAGTGTTTCAAGGTTCCCAATGTCTTTGTTAATGAGTTCAATGATGATGCACTCCATAGCCTTGCAGACCAGGCTAGTCAGGCTTATGGGGTGATAGTTACCAGGGTCAGTTGTGGCCACTCTGTTGTGGAGAGGAATAACCGTTGCTGTGCGCCATTCTATGGGCACGTAGCCTGTGGAGAGGCTGAGGTTGAACAGCGTGTTTAGGTAAGGGGTTAGTTCGTTCTGTAGTTCGTGCAAGACGCAGCCTGGGACACCATGTGGTCCCACTGACACTGTGTTTTTGGCTTTTGAAAGGGCTGTTTTCACCTGTGTGTCTGTGATTTTTGGGACACTACAATTTTCCGGTTTTGTTGTGGGCCCTTTTGGAGGTTAGAGGAGGGTGAAGTGTGCACTGAATCTATCTGCCAGGATGTTGGCAATATCAGTAGTTTCAGTATATTTTGTGCTATTTTGCACTAGTTCAGTGCATATTTGCAAGTTACCACTTAGATTCTTAACATAGCTAAAGAAGGCTTTGTGATTATCTTTTGAATCCTTGGCTATTTTTCTTTCAAAGTTAGCCTTGGATGATTTCATGAGGGACCTCAGCTAGAGCGTGTTCTGCGTGGAGACATGCGTGAATGGGTGTACCTTCGTTGAAGGTTGGGCATCAGGCCTGGTAAGCCCGTACGTAAAAATCAACTCCCAATCATTAGCGAACCAGAGTTCCACTGTGGCGACCCCTAACAGGGAAAAGCCAAAAGACGCAAGCAAACTGATCAGGGATGTCTTTCCTTCTTGGGATTTGCTTTTTTTCTGAACTAGTTTCCTCCTTCTATTGTATAGCCTGTTTATTGCAGGGGTCCACCAAACTGGTTTCCTTCTCTTAGAGGAGTGAGTCTTGGTTTTGCTAGGGATGACACGATCATCCATGCCTCCTTGTAGGTGTGAGGGTCTTCCATGGATCTGCTTAGTGAGTTTGCAAGAAAATTATCTTCTAAAGGAATGTAAACAATCAGCATGGACAAGTTTGTCTTTATTGCTATGTACCTTTCTATCAGAGCTAGTCTACACAATTGGTAGGACTTTGTGCCTCTCTGTATGCTGATGTGCCACTTGACCGTGATGTTGTCTGTGAAAATTGTCAAGTGGTCTGAGTTCCAGAGGTGGGAGAAGACCTTAAAGGCTTGACAAAAGGCCATCATTTTCTTCAAATTGATATGCTTCTTCACCTCTTTTGGTGGCTACTGCCCTTGAACTTTTGTGGGACCTGTCCACACACCCCAAGCCAGATCTGATGCATCTGTATGAAGGTACTGTGTGGATGTGAGATGAGATATCACCAATGCAGCTCTTGCTTTAAAATGTGCAAGAGAGGGATTGGAAATCCAGTAGGTGACAGTGCTAAGACAAAAGGGACTTCATGTACCACTGGATCTTTGTCATATGTAGTCTGGCGAATGGCACCATGAATATTGGGGCTGCCATGCATCACAAAGCTCTTAGGACTTCCCTTGCTGAGGTATAATCCACGGGAAACAAGGACTTGAAGTAGTTGGATAGGGATAATACTTTTTCCTGAGGGAGGGAAGGCAGTCATCAAGAGTAATTATTATTATTCAGTCTGCAACCTAAGAAGACTAGATCCTGGATTGGAGTCAGAGAAAACTTCTTGAGGTTTTGAGTGAAACCTAGTTTTTCTAGAAGTGACCTATTGAAGCTAAGGTGCAGGTGAAGAGTGCCTAGGAGGAGACCTGAATGACAGGTGATCTAGTTGGGGAAATACCTGTATTCCCTGGGTTTTGCAAAAGGCAATAGTTGGAGTGAGACTCTTTGTGAAGACCTTGAACTTTTGTGGGACATGTAGAGTAGCATATAGACCAAAAGGTAAAACAAGAGAACTGAAAATGCAGTAAAAAGGCAGAAATCCTGCGAGATTACCTGCAGGTGGGGGTGAATAGGGATGTATAGTTATGCATCTTTCAAGTCTAGAGACACAAGGAAATCTTGTGGAAGGATAAATGGAAGTAGAGTTTGCAAGGAAAGCATCTTGAAAGATGGCACTACCAGAAAGGTTTTGAGGTGGGGCAAGTCCAGTATGGGCCTCACTTCCTGGGAACAAGGAAGAGTCTTGAATAAAAACCTTTTCATAGGCCTGGGGCTGGGACTGGTTCTATAGCACCTTGGTTGAATAGGCTCTGGATGAGGGAGGTGTGAGGTAAACTTGATTGGCAGGAGGAGGAGGGATTCCCCTCAAAGAGGCAAGTTACCTCCAAAACATATTGTGCTAGTGCTGGATGATGGACAAGATTCTGTTGTCTATAGAGATGAATTCCCAAACTGGGATGGACAATGCGAGTCTGTTGGACAAGGGAGTTTGTGAACTGGGGGGGGGGGGCAGTAGAAAGACAGAGGATGGTTTATCTTGAAAAAGCACTTTGCCAGGTTTGGATTCTCAGGTATAGTTCTCCAGTTCAGGGGAGGGGGTCAGTACTTGCTCCCTGCTCCCTATGGACAGAGGAAGTTGGCTTGTAAGGTTGATTCCTTTCATATCTAGGAACAGCTGTGAGAAAAATCTGTTTGAAAAGGCCCCTTTGAAGGTAGGAATCCAGTAGCTTGGCCTTGATATCCGCAGGGAGGGACTGAAGGTGAAGGCAGGCAAATCTGCAGTTACAATGGCAGCAGCCCTGGAAGGAGCCTCTACAAAATCACAGCATGTGACACTGCCAGCCAGCTATCTGGAATTTTGCAAATAATCATATGTCATTTGTGAATATTAATATGCTTCATATGCTTGTCTTACAAATGCAACAGAACTATATGTTATGTGGATATTAAACCACTGGTGCAGAAGTGTGTGTTGAACTATGTTATGTACTGAGCTTCAAGAATGTAACCACAGTGTACCCTTCTGGGAAAGAACAGAAATGTATATAAACTATATACATGTGCAAATGTATATTTTAATAGTAGAAGCTGGAACCTACAGAGTTAACTTGCAAAACTTAAAGAAAATAAGTTGAAATTAAAAGTGCTTTATGATGTGCTATAAAGTTAGTTAATATAGCAAGAAGACAGGATGTCTAGAGCTAGAAGTTCTTTCTATTGTCTTGAAACAGAAATAAATACTAGGTTTCAAATGTAAAAGTGTTTAAATGTTTTACAACTTCCAGTTCTGAGCAAACATCTCAGCGATATGTATTTTTCACTGCTAAATATTACATTTTGCTAAGTTTTTGTTAGCCTGGGAACAGAAGACAGGTGACAAAGAGTGATATCATCTGAACTAACCCAGCAGTAATGTTGATTATTAATTTAAGAACTCTCTCAGAGAAAGACTTTGCATTTTGTGTTTGGTTTTGGACCTGGCAAGAACATCCACTCATCTACATTTGCCTTGCTAATAGCAAGCAACTAGGGTACATTGATTTCTTTTAGATATAGATAGGAATATAGTAAAGATTAGTTTAGATGTTTTCTGTATTTATTTGAGACTGTCCTGCAAAGTTGTTTTAAAATATTTCCTGTGATTTTGAACTCTGTATTCACTGTGTTGAGTTATTGAGTATTGTCTTGTTCTTTTATTATTAAATATATTTAAACCTTTTAATTGTGGCTGGTTTGTTTTAGAGATATTTAAGCTCTTAGAGTACTTACATATGTATTTGGTGACACTGTACATGCCACTCTAATAGCCTGGTGCTTGCTCAAAGACTACTATTTGGATAATAGTAATATTACACAGTAGGATTTGTCACCCTTTGTATGGGCCTTATAGTAGCTGATAAGAGTGGCTGGTGGCAGCTGGTACTACCTTACAGTCTGGGCAGAAGGAGGCATAGCTAGTAAACCTGTGCCAGCCTTTCCCAGGTGTGAGTGTGTTTGCATATCAATCAAATCTCAAAGTGTGTGTGTGTGTGTGTGTGTCAGCTACTTGGGCTGGAGGCCTTAGCTTGGCCACTCGGCTGAGATCTTAGCCCTATAGCTGTACCAGTGGGGAGTTTTATTGAGGATCTGGGGAAAGAGGGAGAAACCAGCCCCAGACTGAATGTGTTCTCTGTGTCCTCTTAAGGGAAATTGCACTTTACTGTGTGTGTACTTGCCATCCTCCCAATGTGTATGTCTCTCACTGGTGCTAGTGGTGAGGATTGAGGCTCCTTGATTACTGGGCCAGTGCAAGGGCATCACACAGCAGTATGCTGTGGAATGCCTGGCTACCTGGGTAGCCTGAGTGAGCATGGCTACAACCTCTGTCTTACACTTGGAATCCTTTAAATTCGACATAGTTTTATTTATATCCCCTAGAATGTTCAAAAGGAATTTTGACATCTGGGTTTGATAACTTAAGGCCCTAAAGGCCCTAAAGGCCAAGGTTGGAGAAGTGTAGCCCTTTTGCCATACCTGTCCATGGCCCTAATGTGACTGTCTGATGGCAAGATATTGGCCACAGGTAAAGGCTTACAGGGTTTATCAGTGGAAATAGCAAAAAAGGCTTGTTACAGGGTTTTTGTAGAGAAACGTCATAGCCTCAGGGACTTTGTAAAACCCATCAGGCTTTTTGAGAGTTGGTGGCTGATAATATGGGGAGGAGGAAGTGGATGCAAAAATATTCAGAAAAGCCTACAAAACCGGTAAAAAAGTTGTTGGTTTAGGAGCCCAGCTTCAAGGAAATCATAACACCTTTCTTTTGTATTTCAAACTTGCCTGGACTCTCATTCAAAATATTGCATCATCCTAGTGACAGTCTCCCCAAAGGAAATGCTTTCTATGGGGGAGTCAGGGAACAAGGTGTCTTCATCATCAGAAGCATTCTATCTGGGGGAATGAGCTAAGAATCCTCACTGAAATCAGATTCCTCCTCCTCAATTGAGGATTCATGTTGTGTCTTCATAGCAGAAGAGTTTGCAAAGGACTGACAGGGAAAGAAGGGGCAAAGACAAAAACAACCTTATTCAGGCCTTCTGAAATTTCCTGAGATAGTCAAGTGGGAGAAGCATGCTTAATTTTTATTTCTTGCAGGAAGCTAGTCCTAACAAAGCACAATTATTCATAAACCTGATGGACCTTCATTAAGGTGCCTGGTACCTCTTCTCACACCAGTATTTGAGGTTTATCTTCTGGTTCATCTGAGATGATCACCTATGTTCTCCTTCTCTATCATCATGGTAGGCTCAGTCTCATGGGATGTGTAGGCCTCCAGCAGGGTAATGGGCTTCTGAGAAAGATTCAGATGTACTGTGTATTTCTGCTGCATCTCAACAAGAGCGTCCAAATCAGACCAGGGAACTGAAAATTCAGACCTTGGTGTCTTGATTCTTCTTTTGGGTGAGAGCAGAATATCAGAGGCTGAGGGCTTCCCCATTTTACTTTGCAGAAAGCTCTTCAGACATTGGGCCTCTAAATAAGTATGCAGGGAGGAAAGTCTGGTTCAAAGGGTTTTTGGAATGAACAACTGACAGATTTTACAGTTTCGGTAGTCATGCTCAGTCTGCAAACAAAACAGACACGGAGAGTGGGGGGTTTATAAGGGATCTGCCCACCACAGTCACACTCCCCTTTGTTTGTTAATATGAACAAAAATTAAGGAAAAAGGCAAGAACAAGAAGGTTCCCCCAGCGAGGTACTTATCGGAATATGTCAAGACAGTGGTACCAGCAATGACAACATAATGTTCAGACTCATGGGATCAAATATCCTACATTAGGACTGGTCCAAAAGATAGTTTGAGGATCTTATGTCCATAAATCCACTTGTACACCTTCGCCCAAGAGCTGAGGTCGTACTCTGAATGTATGGTGCATCAGAAAGGCTTTGGCTTTGGTAAGCCAGCTGGATTCAGGTTACCTCATCAGGATAACTCATCAGTACTGGAATACTGCAACAAAAAGAAAGGACATCTACAGATGTGAGTACCTGACAAATTCTGCAGCTTTGTTACTCTGCTTAGAATCAAACTGAATGCACCATGAAACGCTTTTTAGCAGCTTACAATTTGTACAAGTCAGAGTAATTCAGTGAAAAAGAAACAGCAATACTGTTTCCAAAGACAGTCTATGAAACTAGTGAGCCACAGTACAGTCATGCTAAGTAAATGCAGAAATGAGCAAGCTATATGATATACTGTGTCTAGCATGTGTCATATTATGAGGGTGCAAACTGCAGTAGGGAAAGAAGAAAGACTGAAAAATAAAAACAAAAACAAAATCATGGCTTTATGACATTCTCCACCCTGGCCATGGCGGGATACTATAAATTACAAAATAATATTAGATACTAAACATGATACTAAAGATACCTATTGAAAGGAGTGAGGACTGTGATACTTGTAATAGCACAACTACAAGTACAAATGTGTCAGAGTATACACTAAATCAGTGAATGCAGTACCTCACAGTACAATGTTCCAGCAATCTCATAATTGGTATATATAAGTGGTGTGGTGGTCGCATCCTTCCAATTTAGGGTGAGTACAAAAATGCATTAAAATGTAACAGCGAGATTTGTTACTTTTTGAATGAGTCACAGTTTTAGAGTTGAGGAACTAGTAATTTCTGCAGTAAAGGCGAGGTGCTATCTGTTGCACTGCTGAGACTGGTGCACAGAGCCTTAGGGAAAAGCAGAGGCACTGGATGATTGCTTCGGTATTCACAAAGCAGATAAAGGGAAGGTGGGAGTCAAGGCATAGAAAGGACAGCAAATGACAGATACCAGGAATGAAACGGAAGAGGTGGAGATTTAAATGGCCTCCTAAAGGTAAGCTAAAAGACAGGGACCAGATGGGCTGTGTCAAAGTGTCCTAAGGAATACTGTCAATGTAATGTTAAATCCCCTGAAAGATGCTAACAGCAGTCAACTGGCCATTGCAGGTGTGCCACAGGTGTGGGAGACGACACAAATACAATCCTTCTGCAACATGGGAAGTGGGGAAAAATCCAGTCTAACATCAGAGTCAGGGAAAAGTCAAGGAGAGAATCCTTAGGGAATGACTGGATAAATTAAAGTATTCTTCATGGAGTGGATTGTGGAACCACAGAATGAACTACTTGAATGGGTTATGTAGAGAGACTCCATAGAGGAATTTCAAGAGGAAATGGGACAGGTCCTGTGGAGGTGGGGGAGAAGGGAAGGATCTAGGGGATGTAGGATGCATTTCAAGGGCAGACTAAATACGCTTATTGTCTCCTTCCGCCATCAAATGTAATGCACATTTTATGATGCTACCTTATAAGTACAAGTAGGAAAATATTCACATGATGTGCAGGACGCCATTTCTGAAACCTCGTTTTGAGGTAAAATGGCACATTTTGGTCTAGATCTGAGACCAGGCTAGAACCATGTTGTAAAGAAAGAACCATACTCTCAACTTTGAAAAAATATTAAATATGTTTAGTCATGAACCTGTACTTTCCTTTAATTTAAATACAGGTACAATGTTAACAATTCTCAATGGTTTCACCCCAGAATTCCAAGATGGTCATTTTTGATGACACTTGAGTAACATAGATAGGAAAATCTTTCACAGGGTACAGAAACTGATTCTGCAAAGGCATCTCCTTGTCAACACGCATTTTGGTTTATATCTTAAAATGATAGTAGCTGTCACTCATATACCTAGCTATAAAGAAATGGCTGCATTTAAAGCCTTGGGAGAAAAACATTGAAAGCTAGCAGTTTAGCACAATGGGTTTAGCCAGTTACCAGATAAACTGGTAATGTTACACAACTCTCTTTTCCTAGCTAGACAACACCTCATGCATAAATGCCTACTTGTACAATTAGAGAGAAAACAGTTATGGTAAGGCAGTTATCTGATACAAGCCTCCCAGAAGATACATCTAAGTGACGCAAAATCAGAAATTTCAACATCCACAAAGCATCTAAATGCTACAGCAAGGCATATTTTTTGTGGTTTTTAAGCCATTTCAGTCTTTATTACTCCATTACAAAGGAGCAGTTACCATTCCGATATTTCTGCTCCCACTCCAGAAAGGGATATAAAACAGTCTTCAAGCAGCTGATTATTATATTTCAAGGCATAATTATATAATTCCGGAATACTGGATAACTCAGACACAGACTGAACCAACGCTATTGTCTAAATGTGACACACACACATATCACTGAGTAAATGGACACACCCAGCTGTGTAATTAGTCACATCATACATTAAATGGTGATAGAAGCCATCTTTATATTTAACTATAACATATATGTCACTCAGTCATTGAATATGCTGTTTATAATTAGCCATGATACTGCTGTCACACACACCATTCTGACACTGTGGAACCTGACCTTGTTTGACTCTTACGTTACTCAGTTACTGTTTATATTCAGTTTTGTAACTAATCATGTTACACATCATTCAGACAGTGGTGGAATCTGTCCTTGTGTGTGACATGTGCCATTCAGACACTGGAAGAATGTAAATAGAGTTTGCTGCCGACCCTGGTTTAAGAAATGTTACCAATACCAAGATGGCAAAAAATTAAAGTAAAACATAAAGCTCATGCTGACAAAGGTTTATTTTTTTAACAAAACAAAAAATGGGTGTCAGGCTGGGTGGTTTGGTGGTGATACATCTACTTATCAGAGACATGTGTAGTTACGTGACCTAAGAAATAACAGAAGATGTACAGCCTAAATTCTAGCAGCCTGATGTTGTCTTCCACATTCTGATAAAAGGTAGGAAATGCTATGTGTTGAAATTATAAATGATTCATTACACTTTTGTTAATGCCTACTTGTTACAGCCAAATAAATGTCTGCTCTTAAGCAAGCTGATTTATAAAAGAAAGTTCCCCAGGCGAGGTAAATATTGATTGGACCTCATTCAGTTCAACTTGAAGTAACACACATGAAGTTACGACATGCTTTACAATGTGTATAGCATGACTTTAAGGATGTATTTATTTGTTTATCTAAATAATTTAGCAGCTCTCTTATGACAAAAGTACAAGATGGTAAATAAACGATGAGGTGGGTACTGAGCACGTGAGAACAGACATGCGAACATAAGCAGAGTGTACACGTGTACGTTGTAATACTACTAATAGCACTTCTGCTACGAGATATAGATCCACTTTTGGAGAGAGTGCATACTAAAAAAAAGGTCCAAAGTCTCCAATATTATAATCATGGGATACGGATAAGCACACATGTAAAATTAAGTTTATTTGTCCCGTAACCACCAAATGTTGAAATACAGAAATCTTAGGTAAAATGATCCACAAGGCAGTATTGCTTCAGTCATACTACTTTCTTCCTGCCCCCTCCGAAACAAAAGACCACTCATGTAAACCAAATGCTATGCTGTTCTACATTTTCCTTTATATCCATATCTGAGTGAGAGTGTTGGGTGTGACATTAGAGTTAAGGACCTTGTTAATTACTTCCGATTCCTATTACTTCTAACTGCATAAAGTGAACTATAAATGGTGCAGTAATGCAGTATCAGCATTAGAAAAGGTATTATTAAACACTAGACCCCACCACGTAACACAAAAAATCCAAAATGGGTACATTAATGTACCTGTAGGGCACGCTGTACATAAAACAGTCGATGTTCGGCACTAGATCAGTGTGCCACTGCAAAAACATTTGAAACATTGGCATTTTTCATTCATTATCATATATAATCTCTATAACATGTTCTTTACAGTTACTGAGTAAATCAAACACAAAAACAATGCACTAAAATGGAAATTAAAGTATTTATGCAGTATAAAATAAAACTTACACAAAACAAAATAAATTGTCTTCTTTATTTTCATATCTTTAACAAACTGTGAATCATAATGTGTATGAAAGCATCTGAGTAGATGCACATTAGAATGAAGTATCTCTGGTAACACTGACTCAGATTTCTAATTAAACCTGACGCATCTAATACCAAAACAACTTTCCAATAATAATACAATACTGCTGAATTAATAAATTACTATAGAACAGAAATCCATCCGCAAATGTATGTGGGCTCCTACTATCACTGAAATAATTAAGTCAATGACACATATTTGCAAAAGTGTAATGTTTTCCTTAACTGCTAGACACAGGCATGCATAGGGGGGAAGAAACTGGCGTGCCTACAGTAGCCCTGAAAAGAATATATTATGGATTAAACCAAAGATAAAATAAGTTTGTAACAGGGAACTATTACTTCTTCAGATTTATGGTTTAAGACCAAATGTCAATGGTGAAGCAATTAATGAAGCTGCTAACCACACTGTCTTGGGATTTCTTTGTGCATTTCATTAGCCTTTTTTATAACTTGAAAAATCATGTGGTATGGAAGTGTACAACAAACAAGATTTGTTCATTGGTCGAATAAGAAGCTCCACTGGGTTTGGTGTTCACCATTAGAACTTTATAAGTTTGTCAAGTAGAAAGGGGTGGATCACCCTTACAAAGGCCAATGTTATATCAGTAAATAGACTTCTGGTAATTTGGCTGTCATTCATGTTATTAAAAATGTCAACTCCGATGCAGAAGCGGTAATGGTGCTGAAAGTCTTGTAGAAAGTATGTTCACTATATAACAGACTGCATTTGTTTTTTGTGCTTGAAAAGTTCTTCTTAGACTATTTCTTGAATACTGTTGTTACAGGACACAGATTTGACATGGGTGTATAATACTTTCAGTCCCTTGGGGTGGAGGCTTTTGGGAGTGGGACGATGATGGCTTTCTTAAACTGTTAGAGGAATACTCCAGATGATAAGGGAAGACAATACTTGAATGAGTGGTTTAGCAATGGAGAAGGATGACATTTAGAAAGAGAGGATGTAGGCATAAAATCTAGGACCCAAATCAGCTTTAGAATTGAAAGTGGGGAAGAATTCTGCAAAAGGGTAAACTTGAGAGGTGTTATCATTGCTTGGGTTCAGTAGAGGAGATTTTTGTAAAGTTAAAGTAATTTCTGGAAGGAACAGTGGGTGAAAGCTGCAGAATCAGTTATATTACCAGTTAGCGGTTTTACTTCTTTCCAGAATCACTTTGGGGAAGATCGTAACAGCTTGTTTCAGAGGTAGTTTTGTCAGGATCAATGGCAATTCTTGTTGCCCTTCTACATTCCATGAATGAGTCACGTGGCTGCCTAGAGGGTTTTGTTTCTATATATCCCAACATCTGTCCCTAGCAGTCTTTACTTTTTCACCTGTGTTGTTAGAGAGGAGCATGTCTGGCCTGTAAGTCTTCTTTGCGCTACAGTGAAGACTCTGTCCTGTACTGACTCCTATTGTGAAAGGAAGTAGGTTAACCCTTTTGGGATTTGATGCACATTTCATGGAGCATCATTAGTCTAGTTGTTTGTTCACCACAATTTTGGCCCACAAACTATATTATTTTACTTATTTATTGGTTTGTTTGCTGCTTATTAACCAAGTGGGTGAGCAGATCCAAAGACCCTTTTCAGAGATGACCTGGACCCATAGGACAGAACTACAGGCATTTCAATTTACATCAGTTATACACCTGTTTACATTTATATTTTGAATGAATATAGATACACAATTTAAATATAAGCTTAGTGAGTTAAGTTAAAACTGAAGACAAAATAAAACATCTATTAATGAAACATAACCTTAATATAGTTGAGGTACTCAGGGATTAAGATGACAAACAGTTGTACACACTAAGCTAGAGATGTTTAGCAAAGAAAGGTACAGAAAAAAAAGAAAGAAAAATTTGGTCCATCTGTGCAGAGGTCTTCAAGTAGACATTTTTTGTTCTTCTTTGAACAATCAACTGGCAGGATTCTGTTGTACAACTCCATGCAAGATAGCATGAAAGGCAGATACATTTTCTTTTCTTTGGACAGGAATGTTCCTGTATGCTTTTCCAGCCTTCCACTAATATCCAGGTTACTTCTGAAGACTCAGAAGAAATCCCCCAAGCTCACTGTGGTGACTCCCTTCTGGCCTAGGCAACTGTGGTTCTCTCTTCTTTCGTGAATGGGCAGGAGCAATTACCACATGCTTTCACACAGACAGGATCTACTCACACAAGAACAGGGGTGTTTGATAACTCCAACATCAATCATTTTCAAGTTACTGCTTGGACAATAAGGTCTTAATTTATTTTAGGCATCTCTTTATTGATGGCCTGCAGAGAGACTAATGAAGATAAGAAAGCCTGACACTAGAAAATCATACATTAGCAACTGGAAAAGATGTTCTTGTTGGTGCCAACAACATAACCAGCACCCATTCAGGGCTAGTTGTTCTCTGGTTTTACAACATCTGTGTGCGTTACTATCCTATGGCCTTTCTTACCCCTTTATCAAGCTTCATTTATTGGCCAGCTCAGCATGTCTGACTACAGAGCCTCCTCTAACAAGGCATTCTCATGTCAACATGTTCTTGAAAAGGGTTTTGCATAACAAGCCACCAAGTAAAACAATGGCCCTACCTTGGGATCTTAATTTTTTGCTAGAGAAGCTAATACTTGTTCCATTTCAACCAGACTTGAGGTTCTTAACATAGAAAACAGTTTTACTGATTGCTCTGACCTCTGCAAGAAGGATATCTGAATTGCAACCTCTTATGGTGAGTCAAC
The DNA here is from genome assembly GCF_019279795.1 of Protopterus annectens. Classification (NCBI taxonomy): domain Eukaryota; kingdom Metazoa; phylum Chordata; order Ceratodontiformes; family Protopteridae; genus Protopterus; species Protopterus annectens. Next base: position 798,718,505 of record NC_056746.1, read on the forward strand.
CCTACCTCATTTTCCATAGGTACAGGGTTTCTTTGAGAACTAATCCTTCTTTTATGCCTTAAGCAGTATCCAAATTTACTTTAATTCAAACTATCCATCTCCCAGTTTTCTTTACTGCATCTACAAATAAGGGAGAGGATATTCTATTCATTAGATGCCTACAGACAACTCAGGTGCTATATTAACAGAACTATATCTCTCAGCTCTTAGGATCAATTGTTTATTTCTTGTGAAGGTAAGAAGGGACAACCTGTGTCAAAGCAGAATATTTCCAAATGGATATCTAAGGCTATTACCTTTTGTTATACTCACCATAACAAATCTATTCCCAGCAGGGTCAAACTTCACTCTATCAGGGCCTTGGCTTCATATGTGGCGTTTTGGAAAGGGTTGGATTCTGGAAGTATTCTTGATGCTGCTACTTGGTCCTCTCTAAATACTTTCACAAAGCACCATAAGCTTGATCCTTCTCTAGGCCCGGGTTAAGCTTTTGCTAGGACCATTCTCCAGGGAGTTCCTGGGCTCTTCTCCTTTCCCCTCCCAAATGTAGTTAGTTACGGTACTCTACCAGTGTAGCTAAGGCTACTGCAGCAATGACCAAATGATGAACACAGTAAAGCTGGGTGAGTATAACTTAGCATAACAGTAGATGTTCAAATGATCACTGCTGCAGTAGTCACTCCCTCCACCCCCTTGTTTTTTTTTTGGTGCGATTTTATGCCAGGGTGTGGACATTTTGTTTTGCTGTAGTCCTTTCAGGGTTCAGCCTCACTATTTTTGCTAGAACGTTAGAAGTTTTTAAGCAAAAACTGAAAAAAAAGAAAAGCAAAAGTAAGAAGAGTAATTCCCAGAATGTGAGTCCTTGTCACTGAAATATACAAATTACTCAAGCCACCAAAGCCACGTATGAGGCTGAAACAGCTACCCAAGTCAAGGACAATCACAAAGCATTTTGTAGTTATGTTCATAATCCCAAAAGCACAAAGTAGCAATGCACTGAGCTGATTGTGATCAATGTTACCTGCAGTGAGGCTGAAAATATATCAAAACCTTTCGCTGATAAATTTAGCTTTAATTCTATCCCTCTCTCTCCTCCGAGACAGACCTGAAACTGGCTCACATCCAGCTATCACTCAAGACCAAGTCCTAAAAGTGCTATCAAAAGCTAAAAATACTGCAGTGATGAGTCCTGACAATATCACTGGAAGCATCTTAAATAGCATGAAGCACAATTTAGCCACACCACTAACAACACTGTTCAATCTCAGCCTCCATACAGGTTCTGTACCAATCAAATGGAGAACAGCTAAAGTCATTCCCCTGCATAAGGGTAAACCTTCCACAGACCTTGGCAATTATAGACTCATAAGTCTGACCAGACTCATATTCCAAGGCATGGAAAGACTTTTCATGGAATTAATCAGTCAGGACATCGGGAACCTCCAAACATGGGACCAATCTTAGTTTGGATTCATCAAGGGCAAATCATGCTTACTCAGCCTGGTGAATTTTTTTCGAAAAGGTTACCAAAGCAATGGATTAAGGCAAAACAGCACACACCGCATACCTTGACATGGCCAAAGCTTTGGACACAATTCCCCACTCAGGCATAGTAGAAAAGGTAAATAATCTGGGTATAAACCCTATGTTACCCACTGGATTGCTAACTGGCTGACAGATAGGACACAGATAATCAAAATAGGGGAAGTTACCAGTCTCCAGGGGAGTCCCCCAGAGTTCTGTGCTGGGACCTCTCCTGTTTGGCATTTACTTTTCTGATGTAAAAGCAAAAACCAAAGAGCTCTGCCTACGTTTGCAGATGACTGTAGCTAGGAGCAGTCAATGAATCCCTGAATGACTTAGCCATCCTGTTGGAAGGTTTATTTCAAATAAATCATGGTCTGAAACTAAATGTCAAAATATACATTATTGTATCCTTTGGCAAGTCATCTACCACAGCGAACTACCACATTGGCAATACTCCCCTAAGAGTTGACCCCGTTGTTCAGGATATGGAAACTTAGGTGGACAGTGACCTAGCTTTTGAACAACATGAGTCTACTGCTGTAATAAAGTTCTTTTATACTGCACATCTTATAAACAAAAGGATTGTGTCTAGATCTAGGGATGTCATTGTCCCCTTTACTCAGACTTTATTAGGCCAGTCATTGAATATAATTCTCCCTTTGGTATGCATCTGTCCAGGCACATGCAATAACTTGAATTACACAGAGCTACCTTATTTAAAGGATGCAAGGCCTAAACAACATATCCTACATGGACTGGCTAAAAGCCCTGTCACTATACTCGGTATTCTGCAGACTGCTAAGAGGTGACCTATGTCCAGCATACAAACCATCTTCCGACCAATTACTGATGGGTTTACTGCACATCAGCAAGTCCAATAGCATCATAAATACATGGTCTAGGGGTCTAAACCTCTTTTGCTATATCAACAATATGGTTTGGAGGAACAGGTATATTTCGCAGAGGATAATGCTGCTGTGGAATAGATATACCATCCACATAAAACAAAGTTAAAACCTGTCTATATTCAAGCACAACTTAAATCTATGGATGGGAAACAGAAAATTTACCCCAGAACTGCTCCCTGTACCACTAATAGACAGAGGCAGCTCCTAAATGCTTTATCCCATGCATGAGTCCCCTCAAAGTATCTATAGAATGATCCCAATTTTTCTTATTAATGGTAAGGTCAATCTATAATGAAATGGGATAGGTTATTTCAAGCCCAAAAAGGGGAACTGGCTAGGCTTAAAATGGACAGCAAGGGCAGCTAGCCTAGCACTTACATATAACCCTATGAAATGCAATGCTTGTCTTATAGGAGTTAATTGGTTGGACAGGGATCAACGTTTGCAAAACTATATACTGTACATACAAGTGCACACACACACACACACACACACACACACACATATATATATATATATATATATATATATATGTGTGTGTGTGTGTGTGTGTGTGAGTGTGTGTATAGAGGTCTACACCCTTCTGAAACGTGGACTACAAAAAGTCGACAAACCGAAAATCAACACATTACCATGCATGCGTTGATATAACATTGTTTTTTGTAGGGGACAAGCCCCCACACCCACTGCTAATTATACATATTAACTCCAAGACTGCACAATCCCTGGGGGAAAGAAAATATTCCCCTACCCCAGGACTGTCAATCTTACACAACTGTCGGCCATCTGCATATATTGATCAAATGTGGTTGATTAAATAGATGTCAAAAAACCTGCATTAGTCCAAATGCAGGGCACTCCTACATATGCATACACACACATATACGCATATATATATATATATATATATATATATATATATATATATATATATATATATATATATATATATATATATATATACACACATGTGTATGTGTGTGTACATCTATATATATATATATATATATATATATATATATGTATGTATATACATATGTGTGTGTGTGTATATACACACATTTATATATATATATATATATATATATATATATATATATATATATATATATATATATTTTATATTAAACATACATTACAGAGTTCTTTTCACTTTAGAATACACTTCATATTAAAGCAGTGGACGTATACCACAGTAAGGTTTAATAGGTTCTGTGCTGATAAATCTTACTAATCATTATCCCTGAGTCATTTACATGATATTTCACTGTGGAGATGCTCAGAAAGGAAAGGCCTAAACCCTTGAAGAGAATCTTGGCTTTTTATTGCTGGCTGCAGTTTGCTCTACAGAGCAGGGCCCAATCTGGAAAGGATATGTGTTTTGAAAGGAGCTCTGCTGAAAGGAAACATTTTCTTGACTGCTTCTTAATGAGTATCATCTCTGTCTGAGTGGGAGTTTACTCCTCAATGAAGGGCAGTAACCTTAATTTTATACATCAGTGCACCTAGGAGGTAGGTTGTCCTTTCAGTGACAGGTAGTCATTTGAGTTTCTTAAGCAGAATACAGTCTGAAGCCTGTAAGTATTGTTGGAGGAAAATAAGACTAGTAACGAAACCCCATATCACAGTTTTGGAAGAAGTACATTCTTACAAAGGGAAATGGAAACAGCAAGAGAGAAGGTATGCAGTTCTATAGCATAGTTTTAGTTGTGACAGGCTGTTAAAAATTGTGTGCTCATGGAAAGTAAGGGGAAGGTCAGTTGTAAGGCCTAAGTACCTGTAGTCTGTCACAATGGGAATATTAACTGTTATGGTTAACAGTTATTGTAAGCGACAGTAGTTTGTGAGTGGTGGTGGAGAGCATCACATTGGTCTTTTTATTGTTAAGGATGAGTTTGTTATTCTCTGCCCAAGTACAGATAATGGCAAAACTCACAAACAAACATAGATTACATCTGTACACAGTTTGTGAAATTACAGTGAATGCTGCCTTTAAACTAACTAACTCTCTCTCTCTCTGAATTTCCCTCACTTACATGCTCTGTCACATGCTTATTTTTATACTTTTCATACTGCTTTTGTTGTTAAACTATTTTTCTAGCACTCTGTGTTGGTTTTATTGCCCACCAGAGGAATCCATAGAGAATTCATTTCAAAGTGACATATAAGAGATGCAGGCTTGATAACACCCAGATGGAGCTGCTATCAGTAAGATGTATGTGCTATGAGTTATGGGTTACAAGTACAAACAACAGATTCATTTTAACATGTATGACATTTAAAATAAAGTTTAATTAGCGGGAGATACATTAAGGGTTGTTAATCTTAGCTTGTCAGCAAACATATGCTTAACTTACACTAAAGGAGAGGAAAAGACTAGAACATAACAGTGAGTCATGATGTTAGGGCGAGTTAAAGATGGAGTCTCCTCACTCACTGCACCGTCTACCCCATGAAGACTGGCCACATTTTACAACTTTTTAACTTATACATACACACACACACACACAACCACACATATATATATATATATATATATATATATATATATATATATATATATATATATATCTATGTGGGTCTACCTGACATTGCTGACACTCCAGAATGTCGACAACCATATGGCCGACACCATATGATCGACATTCGGAATGCCGACAATGCGGATCCAGCATCTCACTATAGTGCAGAATAGAAAGATTTCTATTCCTGCACTCTAGTGCGATCTCGGAGTTGGTATATGAAAGTTATGTGGGGTGTGGGGGGCAGAGCAGTTGAAAGGAAATTTTATTTTCCTTTTACATGGTCTACTTACAATGTTGAGATTTCGGATGTCGGTCATATGGTGTCAGCCATATGGTTGTCGGCATTCTGCAATTTCGGCATTATGAAGTAGATCCATATATATATATATATATATATACATATATATATATATATATATTATATATATAGGTTCACTGAAATTGATCTACTACAATGCTGGCATTCAGGACATTGACGAAAAATATCTAAAACACAAAATACTGACAAGAACATTGTTGTAGCAGAGAACTGCTGTGCAGACACAGGGTTAGGACAGATAAGTAGCAGGGGGTGTAAGGGTTTAGGTGGGAGTGTGGGTGGAGTTGTAGATGGGGTTGCGGGTAAGGTGCCACTCTTGCAAAAACATTAATTTTGGAGTTGTATGCTGTCTTGAAGCATACTCAGCTTCTGTTGATATTTTGTCTTTTAGATGTTTTGTGGTCAGTGTTTTGAATGTTTACATTGTGACAGATAAGTTTCAGTGGACCCATTACATACAAATATAGATTTATAGATATGTGTGTGTGTGTGTGTGTGTGTGTGTGTGTGTGTGCGTGTGCAGGTGTACACACACACACACACACACACACACACACACACACACACACACACACACACACTTGTGTGCAAAATTCTAGAAACTACTTCCCTAGTTAGCATGTTAGACTACTACAAGGTAGATGAGCTACTGTGGAACACATTAAGTTGTAGTCTGTAGTGGACTGAGATATCTATAAGCTGCTTTTGAATTTCCATTTCCATATGTTTTTCATTTGCATACAATCTGTGAACTAGTTTGCAATCCAGCAGGTGACATAGGGGTTTATTCCCAATTTATGTAGCTTTTCTACTATGCATGAGTGGATAATTTTATCAAATTCATCTATGGCTTACTCTTCGACATTTCTCACTGAACAGAAGAACCTCTGCTTTTGGTTTTTCTGCTCCCCAAGGAGGAATGCATGGTAACATATTGTTCACAACATTACACACTCATACACACTGTGAATTTGCTCTTGGTCCTGTCCAGCTCACTTTACCACAAATGTCTAGGTGACAGCAAGGTAAGTCCAAGTCCAGGATAAAAAAGGCTGCAAATGGATCAAGTTATATGGTTCAGCAGTCCTCAACCCTATTTTAATGGAATAATCTCATTTTCAGGCCTGAATTAGGATGTCCCTATTTTTGAAGTTATGTCCTTATTTTTAGGGTCCATTTAGCTCTTCATGTGATTTTCTGAAGCCCCCTCATCACAACTAATTTTAGAAGCTATTTAGTGCACAGAAAACTACACTATATGACCAACATTCTAGTAGCAACAACAATTTAAAGAAAGTGTACACAAACTTTAAGCCTCCCTTTTTCAGAAGCAAAAATAAATGACCTTCTGTGGTAGAATTTTGCAATACAGTTCTTTAAAGTCCACGTATTTTACACTGACTCTTTGATAATATGCTTATATGTTTCCATCATTTTGTCACTCCCTGTTTTTTAAACATGCTTCTGAGTAGTACACCATATTCCAAATGTAAGTGGGAAGAGTTATACGCTATTTGGTATTCAAATTTTATGCTAATTAGATGTGCAAATTTTTAGCAGGATGTTTCTGTTTTTTAAGGGTCATTGTTCCTATTTTCAGTGTCTGCAGATCCTGATCTACTCGTAGACAGTTAGCACTGCTGTGATGTCTTCATTTTATGACAGCAGCAGTGGGTTCCTGACATACACTGCAGTCCAACAATCATTGCTGAATTATGTCCAGAATGAGATACAATTTTAGTACAACTGGGGTCATTTTACTTTTCTTCTACATCTGCAACAGGGGACTTGCAGTCACCTCTTATAGCATCATACAATGCCTGTCACACAACAAAAGAAACAGATAATCCACTAACACTGATGCCTGATGTTTTATATGTCTGTTGTTTTTTTGACAGACAATTCCAATATTCAGATATCTAATTTCAGAATGAAATATAACTAAGATCTGCAGGAATTAAACACACATTGTCAGCATCATTTTAGGAGAAAGAAAATGCATGACTAGCCAGAGATGGAGTCTTGTTATATTGTGAGCAAGACTCCAGCCTCACCTGGAGGTCAGCATAACTATGAATAAAGCAGACAGGTACTAGCATCACAGAGAAATGGCTGCAATCTAGACAGCCCCCAGACAGAAGCCATACTGTTTATGTTACATCTAATATACTTATGAAAAACAAACTGCTACACACTCATTTGTTTTGATGAAACTGCATGGACATAACAAGTTGTAAGCACCAAAATTCACGTAGCTTAGCAAATTTTATACAACTGCAAGAAAAAAAAAAGATTTTTTGCAGAGAAAACAGCTGTTGCATCTTACATATTGGAACTTCACATGCCACATTTTTCTTATTTTTACACACTCACTTATAGGGTCCTGTAACTCAGAGAAAGAGCAATAACATGAAAAATGTCTCTTTCCTTGTGTGATATTCTGTGGTTTTGGAGTGCATGAAAAAGATTAACCACTTAGCCCACACATTTCATTTGTACTTGGAGCATGCAAACATTAGCAGTCGCTGTCTCAAGCAATGAAGCTAAAGTACATAAAAAAAAAAAACAAAGAGGTGAAAAGGAACATGCTTAGAGGATATCCATGATTTGAGCTGTTAATGCGTCTAGATCAAGGGACCTTAGTGTGGTTTGTTTGTGTCTTTTGGCTTTTCCCGGTTAGGGGTCGCCACAGCGGAACTCTGGTCCGCTAATGATTGGCTGTTGATTTTTACGTACCGGCTTTCCAGGCCTGATGCACAACCTTCAACGAAGGTACGCCCATTCACGCATGTCTCCACGCAGAAGACACTCTAGCTGAGAATCGAACCGGACAGCGTCTTACTGTGAGGCGACAACACTACCGCAGCACCACCACTGCGGGTAAGAGTGTGATAATAACCAAAAATTGTTTTGTTTGCTGACTGTTTATTATTGGATGTCTTTTTACTTATGCACCTTCAGTTTTAAATATTAACATTTTTTATTGCATGTATATGTTATTTGAACATTTTTATACTACTCATTGTGTGCAATGCCATTGTGCCTAATAACTTATTTGGTTATAAAAACAGAATGGGGCACTGTTAAATCAGCATCTCTGTAAATGTGAAGTCTACATAATAATGCATTATTTTTACCACTAAGCATTTATTCATTTCATTTGTTGGTCAGGTAAGTTCAATAGAACTCCTTTTAAACAGGAGACACAAGAAGATATCCTGATAAGCATATAAATTCATGAGTTAAATTCATTCTGCATAATACTACAATGAATACAGTGCTACAAATGGAGAGGTGAACACTACACGAGAAAAAAAATAAGGCATTTGCAAGAGTTAAAGCAGCATTAAAACTGGCAGGTTGAATGTTAAGGTTTGCTATACAGATGGGGCAAGATATCGGCAGACTTTTAACAAACGATACAAACTATTATAACAAAAAAAAAAAACAGATAAATAACTCACTACCACCAAAGGCAACCACAACCTGTACAAGAAAAGGGTATTAAAATAGATGTGTGGGAGAAAATTAGGGTGATGGTGAAACAGTCCGAATGGCAGGGAAGTAGGTGTTTTGTGGGAATTTAATAAACCTGGCAGAGTGTTTCTGTCTTTTTACAGCATTCTTTTTTATTGCCCAGTTGGCTCACCAAAGACACTGACTGTGATGATATGTAAACATGCATTTTATTTTCTATCATTACTCTGGTATCCAGCTCTAATAACGGCTTAGTATTAAAGTAGCAATGCATTAGTGGCAGTCTTTAAAAAAGGGTACATCATAATGCAGGCTGACTTCTACTCTGGAAGTTCCTATATGCCTTCACCATGTACATTGGGTTGCTTTTTTAAAGCAGATGACAATGACAGATGAAGCTGCTGCACTGCTAAATGAAATTCGTAACAGAATTGATGGTGTTTCTCCAAGGCATAACTTCAGAACACTTCTGAATTGAAAACAAACTGCACTTTTCTTACTGAAAAGAAATATAAATATAAAAATGAAATCTGAATTTTATTAACCACAGATTCTCAGTTTGACTGTATTAATTGCTTGGCAAATGTCTCTCTGCAGAGCATCAACAAAGAAAAGCATCTCGTATGTCAAAAGTTTCAGGAGCCAGTAAAAAATCAAGACAGATTAGTAACGAAGCACTACAATGCCATCAAGGAATGCAATATGTATTTTTATTTTGCTTGTTCTTCAGTTGAAAGCCTTGGTTCCCTTTAAAAGTGATAACCGTTGTAACAGGAAAATGTTTGCCATTAGAAAAGTTATGAATAAACTTAGCTGAGTTTGGCTTTAGAAATCATATGTCTGCAGTGTAAATATCTGCAAAACCACAATGCAAATAGAAAGTTACTGGCAGATTCTGCCTCTCTGTTGTTGTATAACGAAGTAAAAAAAACACTAAATGTCAGGTGATACCTTTAAATTGTCTTTTATTGTGATGTTATCAGTTTAAGATAAAAAAAGAAAAAGAGCATAACATGATTAATACAAACCATTTTCTGAATTGTTCAACTAAAAGTGTATCAGTCTCATTTTGGAACAAAGTCTGCTTGTCATCTGAGCATTTTTTTAATAAATTGCCTGCTTTTCGAATTACTATCCAGACTTTGTGGTCATTGTAGCTGCTTATAGTTACATCTAAAAATGGGACCCACTATGAAAGTAGCTGACAAGACACCAAACGACTACACTGCTGAACACAAATGCCCGAAATACCAAAACAGTGAAAATACAAACTGCAAGTTCCCACCCCCATGTGAATAGCAAGTCTGTCATGCCTCCCAGACTTTTATACACCATTACAACTGTCCCAGAAATATGAAGAAGGGAGACATCTCCTAAAGTTGAGAAATCATTGTTGGTATTGTTTGTGCACTGACAGCAATTTTGGGGAGCCCCCTCTGCCCACCATACTCATGTGTGGTAACCATAAACCTAACCCCACCCCTGCTCCTAAATCCTAACCCTACATCATGCTACTAAAACCCTTTCTCTAACAGTATCACAACCATAACACATGGCCTAGGTTTTGTAGGTGCAGATTACTGATAGAGGGCTTTCTGATAACAGAGAGAGTAGTAGTCAGTGTTTTGTTATTCACTATTATGAGTCATATAGTGTTTTGTAATTCTTTAGTTTTTGTTCTACCATTTGTGATTCTCTGTTTTGAGTTTTCTACCTTTCATGATGTAATCACACAGACACAAACACACACACACAGTGTGTGTGTACTTTTTTCAAGAGTCTGTTTCAAATTTATTCAGATTGGCTCCGGAAAATGAGGTATAACTCTTCTGCATTTCCTTTTTAAGCTAATAGGTAACACTAGTATAACATGTTTTACTGTATCCTCCTGCATACCTCTCAACTGCCCACATTTTTACAGAATGTCCATATGTTTGTCTCATGTGTTTGGTCTGTTCCTCATAATATTTATGGACTGAATCATGGCACACATTTGAGTTTTAGACTCCATATCCTTCAAAAATTGCATGCTAACCTAAAACCTGTTGGTATAGCAACTTTCTAAAGTTATAACAGCAACATTTAAAAAATCTATTCCTATTTTTGGCCCTTTGTCTCCCATTATTTTAGGCTTTGTCCAGATTTCTTGAGCTAAGAGATTGAGAGATGTGCCCTCCTGGGTCACATCTGACAATTGTCACACTGTTATCTACAGTGCCTAAATGTAAAGAAAGTCAAGTAAACATAAAAAAGCAAGTAGTGACTTGAATGACATTTATCATTTTAATACTTTTCTTCCAAAACCAAAAAAAAAAATCTCTTTTCAAGATTGGGCCAGAAAAAAAAAATCCAACAATTCCACTCCACTTCTTTTATATACCACATGTAATATACTTCATGCTTGCCCTGAAAAACTACAAATCATCAAAATTATTTGAAACAGAAAAGTGACCATGATAATGAAACATACAACTGTGTTCATCCAAAGTGATTAACCATTTTGTTATGATCTGCAAAAGACTTATCCATCCTTAATTCTTATCCTATTAAAACTAAACGGGATGGCGAAGACAGAAAGCCAAAAATGGAAAGGAAATAAGATTATCAAAGTTGAGAAACTTGAAGCATTTATAAAAACTGGCTAAATTCTATATATTCATAAATGTTACTTAACTCTTTTTCCAGATAAATTTATTTACTGTCCATGCTATCTCATTTGCTGAAGAGAGTTATGTGTTCCACACCTGAAAAGCAGGTACTGCTAAGATTAGCACCATGGGCATTGTTAACTGATGTGCAACTGGTGTATCACAATTATTGACATTATCCTTAAAATATTCTTGTATTTTTCCCTTAATAACCATTTTGTTTATCTGACAGGCGGTTGTTGGAAGACCCATGACAACAATATACCTACAGCATATAAAATAAAAGCATGCTAACACTGTTTCTGATGCAAGACATTGTTAATGGTACCAATCACACAGAATTAACCATATATTCGGCATTTACAAATACATTTACAATACACCCAACGTCATTTTACTTCCTTGTTCTGTTACATACAGCAAATTATTTTCACTTACTTAAGTGTAACCCTGCATATGATGAGTGCACAGAATGACACCTTATCCATGTAATCAGTGGGCAATAAATGTACTTTAATGTATTAAAAATAGAACATTTGTAAAACGAAAAAGAAATGCAATAGCACAAAAACATGACCAAAGGCAAATAAAATTAGATTGCTTTATTAAACTGGTAAGCACTTTCACACTCTTTAACGTGCTTCTTCAGACCATGTTTAAAATCACATCAAAACAATTTACATAAAGAGAAAGCAATTCATGACTACCCAATCAACTCAAAGCAAATACTTAAATCAACCAAACAGTGCTATGTAGCAATAAAATATTAAAATCACTTGAAAGCTCTCTTGAAAGCAGGTTAAACATTGCCATTAAGACCAGAGATTTGTCTGTCTGCAGTTTAATAATCCAATGTAATTCACGTCTTTCAGTAAAATTCCTAAAATCACCCTTGCGCATACTCATTCTTGCGTTCTCTACCATTCTGAAGCTAAAAAGGTGATCCCCTCCTTGGTCGATAACGCGCTTGGCAAGAGCACTTCTTGTATCTTTAATTCTTATACAATACATATGTTCCCTATAACAAAAATTAAAGATTAAGAAGTGCTCTTGCCAAGCACGTTACAGACGAAGGAGAAGATCACTTTGTTAGCTTCAGAGTGGTAAAAAAAGTAAGAATGAGTGTGCGCAAGGGTGATTTTAGGAATTTTACTGAAAGACGTGAATTACATTGGATTACTAAACTGCAGCAGACAAATCTCCGGGTCTTAATGGCAGGGCTTCTTTAAAACCTGCTTTGAAAGCAAGAGAGCTTTTCAAGTGTTTTTAATATTTTATTGCTGCATGGCACTGTTTGGTTGATTTAAATAACTGCTTTCTCTTTATACAATTTGTTTTGATGTGATTTTAAACATGGTCTGAAGAAGCACTTTAGAGAGTGTGAAAGCACTTACCAGTTTAATAAAGCAGTCTAGTTTTATTTGCCTTTGGTTGTGTTTCTGTGGTGCTACGTTTCATCTTCCTATTTCTTGATGTGGTGTGAGCAGCACAGTTTGTTCCTTGAGGGTGATTTTTTTCTCATTTCTTCTTTTAGAATATTTGCAAACCTTAATGAGTACCAAGTACATCTCTGAAGAATAGTTTGTTTATTGCCACATTCGCAAGCACAGCTATATGAAAGGAGGAGGGAACACTGAAGTAATGAGTCATTACATATGGGATGGCATCCAGGTGAAGTTTACTGTTCTTCATGTCAGAAGCTGTACAGAGATTAGACTAAAATATGAGAGATGTTTGTCTGAAAAGTAGGCAGTGGTATGGATAAGGACAAATTGACACAGGCTCAACCTCAGTAGAGGTTATTTAAAGTTAGGATGCACAGCATGCATAGAAATAATCCTCAAGTCCATGTTATGGTTTCATTTTACTATTTTACATAAGGTTAATTTTTGCTAGCTGGAGTTTGCCACAGTATGTTTCTTCTTATAAGGTTACAGTAATGTATTACCTTACCCATCTTAGATCATATGCTACGAAATTACAATGACAGTTTTACAGACAAATTTTTGTTAACTTAAGTTCTTATGATATGATATGTACTGCCCCACAAATAACAGAGTTTGTGACTGGCGTCATGAACAGTATAGCATTTGCAATCCATAGACAGGTAGCTATTGCAGGATACAAAGCCACAGGTATCTTCGGCTACACAAGAGGCCCATCAGTGGCAGGAAGTACAGGGCAGAGGCCAGCCACACTCCAGTGCAATTTGGATTACAGATGGCATGGTACTGAGGCAAAATAACAGGGATATGGAAAGCAGACAGGACATCCCATGACTGTGGCCATTGGTATAATGATATGACAACTATCAGTTGTCTCAACTCCATCTGCAGTGTTATCCTGATAGAGTTACTAGGGTTATACATTCGTCCACAGCACTTGCACCACTTAATACCTTTATGCAATCATGGTATCATACAGACAGGCCACCTAATCAGCCCCTTTCATGAAGCTTTCCTGTGCAATAGCTACCCAAGAGACTATATGGAGCGGAGGAGTGGACACTGCCTGGGGATGTAAGGGCTACAGTGTGCCAAAAAGCTGGTCAGCTTAGTTTTATATTAGTCACTTTCCACTGCATGTAACGATCACTGTTGAGTGGCCTTCAATATGCCAATAGGGATTTATTTTAATTTATTCAGTCTCTGCTACATGCAATAATCACTGTCATGTGAAACTTGTGATTTCCACTCAAGGTCTTTGTCACAGTAAACCTCAATAATATTTATGATACTCAGAAGGAGTTAAATGTAGAGACTGCCGGGCTTGAGCAATCTAAGTACTGTTGAACTGAAAAATAATTGTTAAAATAAACCATACTTGTATAATACATTTAAAGGAAAAATCTATGCAATGGTTTCTTTGTTTTTTATAATGGTAAGTGTACTAGTGTCATTTCTAACAATGTGAAGCTGATAAAGGTGTGTATGAAAGAAAAGTTATGATATGACGTTAATAACCATTCAGGCTATTATTCAGACTATGAAACATTTAAAAACTCAAGACTCTCTACTTTTTGCAACGTTCACCTGGGTTAGGTCCACTATAATGCGAGTAATCAAAATACAACACTTTCACTTTCCATGTTCTCTACTTTTGTACATTACTCTCCTTTCTCCCTCTTTCTTTAGCTTATCCATCACCATTTTCATGTGTGTGTGTGTGTGTGTGTGTGTGTGTGTTTGTAGTCATATGTGTGTCAACAGTTATATGTATCTGTGCATGTTACAAAGAGGAAACAGTCCTGCCACAGAAATGAAGGCCTTTTTTCCTCTCCTCTCCCCCACATTGAATGGTGCAAGTGGCTTTGACACTTTTTGCAGGCCAAATGGTGAAGCACTATTTGTCAGTGATCATGGAATCTTCTGGAGATGCCAGCAAAATAATCACCTTCCAGTCTTCTGGCACAGCATCTATGATCTGTCTGTAGGGACTTCTTTCAGCACTACTTTAGCATGTGCATGATGCCAGCATGCATCTCTGACTCTTTGATTCATTCAACTGAATGTCCAAAAACAGGCAGCTACAGTAGGGGACCTGTTTGTTGTCAGTATGTTGCATTTTAAATATATTGCTAAAGTTACAAGTCCTGTGGACTTCTGCTTCTTACCCCAAGGAAATGACGGGAAAATTATATGAACGAAGCACTATACATACGTATATATTCAATGCCCTGCTGTTTGAATTTGTTCTGCTACTGTCTTGTATTAACTGGAACCTCACATGTTAACATGCTTTTTTTTGTTATAGAATATACTCAGTTGCTAAAAAAACTCCAAAGTGTGTGTGTGTATTTCTGATAAAACTAAGTCATTCCTGAATCATTAAAAAACAATATAGAAAAATAAATGACTGCTAATTTCCACACAAATTTATTAAAGCTCAGACAATGTTAAGTTTTCTTCATACACATGCATAAAATTCGGAAATGCACTATGACGTGTAACAAAAAGGGAAACGAACATACAAGTTTGAGTCTGTAAAACCTTATACACTGCATGCATGAAAATCATTCATTTGTTCAACTGTATCATCACAAGCAGCGTTTTCCTTGTTAAGAAAATAAAAGCAACTCAGAAAAATATGCACACTTTTATGTGCCTTAAGTACAGCTGTAATATGTTAGTAAAGACCAAACACAATGCAGCAAAATGGGGAAACAATGCAAAGAAAAAAGAAGTACTAACTCTCTGAGAAGCCTCAAGTTTCACCAAGTACCTCTGAATATCAAGCTCTGACTGAAGAGAGGTCAACATGTGTTGCAGAGCCTGCAGAATTAGGATAAAAAATCAAATGAAGATAACAGAACATACAAGTGGTAAAACATGGTTACTAAACAGAATGAATCATGTCAGTAACCAGAGCACATTCCGATTAACACATTAACTGTCTGCCAACCAACAACATCAACACAAACATAAGGTGGGAGTCTCTGAAGTGTGTGCAGTATCATTTGAAGTTCACTTTATGCAACATTAAAGCAAAAGTACATTAATTAAGTAAACCAGAGACATAGTGTTCATTTAGTCAGGCCTATAAAATTCACAGGCAAGTAAACATTTTGATAGTTTACATGGCAGGACTCAAGCATAAGTCACTGTAGGACATCACACCAGATTTAGGCCTGATAATGGCAAAGTTATGTGCAACTGGGGGAGTGGCATAATTTTGGTGAACACTTAATCAGTGCAATGACATCTCCAACCTAGGTCATGTAGTATGGTTTGTTCTGCAGTCTCATATAATGACTGACTTTGCACCGCCTAATTAACTAAATTATTTTAAACTGTGATAACCACATGTTAGGGTGATATGTGAGGAACTGAACTGCTAACTAGCTGCTTTGGTGGGTAACATATTTCTAGCAGCTCTTTCCTCCTATTGTAACATATCAAACCTCTAATAAATGCTAACAATATTTCACTTTCATATAAACTATTTTGGAAAAGACTGTTACTGATGTGTGACAAGCTTGCTAGGCAGTAGGCACCTAGATCAAATCCAATGCCATGCCTGTTAAGTTACTGTAACCTGTATTCTATTTAATATGTGACATCCACTGAATTACTACACAGACTGCGAACATTTATCGATGATGTCTATATTTTCGTAATATATTACAACAGTGAAGAATACTGGAAATGCTTGATAAACAGCATGGCCCAGATGCTATAAGAAATAATGTTTTTGGTACACTCATACAGAGAAATAGTGGACCGGCTTTTAAATGAAACAAACACTGCCACAAAATCCCTGCCAAATTAAGGATGTCTGCATGCATTGCTAATCCAAACACATGCTAGAACTTGTACCAGTATTAAGAATTAAAGCAGTACCTTCCTGTCATGTTCTTTATAATAGGGCTTAGCATGCACATATGATCAAGGTGCAAAGTTCCAGGAACTCGATGTGGAATGATATCATTCACAGAATCCAAAAGATGTATGCTAGTGCATCCTTACATGTTTGCTTATAGTATTAAATGGCAAAGCACCAAATAAAGACCTTATTGTACTGGATTTGGCACACACTGCTAATAGTATGAGATGTTTTACACATGCTGAAGATGACAGCATATCAGATTACACATGCTGAAGATGACAGCATATCTGATGTTGCAGTACGACAGTGTTCAGCTTTGAAAATGTACTGTCTAAAAATATGATTTATTTCACAGTAACACAAATTGATGAAGATGAAAATTCAGATTATATACATCAGGCATCCTTTTGCAGTGGTATCAACAAAGAGAGGTACTATCCAATAGGCTGGAGTTTCTGTTTACACCAATAATATTGTAGTGCATGGAGAGCGGTGATTACCTTCTGATATTCAGAAAAAGACAAATAAGTTAAGCATGAGAGTGGTGCAACACCCAAACTTAACAAATGTTAAGTACCCCCTGCTAAGTTTCAGGCTAGGCAGTAAAATCTGACAGTATTGGCCAACAAATGACAGTGGCAGAATAAAAGATTTGTTTCTGCCTCCTATCTTTTCTGATAATGTGTCCTTGACTTCCTGTTATAAACTTAGAAAGTTACTAGAATAACAGGAAGTGTGTCTGTTGGGTTTTCTGAATGATACACAGTCTGAAACTTAAATATATGTCTTTATTTTTATGAATTCAGTCCTCAGTCATTTATGAGGAACAGATCAAACATATGAGGCAAAAATCTGGGCATTCTGCACAAATTTGGACATTTGAGAAGCATGGAAGGTGTTTATAAATGAAAGGCATTGCGTTACACTGCCTTCCTGAAAGCACTTGTCAAGTGCTTTATTGCTTTTAGTGCTAGCAAAATACTTATTGTATTTTTTTTCTTTGATACTAGAACTAGTAATACATGAAGCAGATAGTCACAAGCACTACACAGAACCAGTCCTACTATATATGGATGTAAAATTCACCTCTTGAACTTCATTCTTAAGGTGAATTTCTTGGCATCCATGTTTCAAACACAAAGTAAGTCCGTTCGGATTGTCGATCCAGTCGTAATCCCCTATTTTATCTATAGGTGAGGCAAGATCAACACCTCATTTAAACTGCTCAGTGACAGAAACAAAAGTAGTGAAAAGTGGTAGGACTCAGTTGCTCAAGCTTTGGCCAGAGTGAAAAGAGACACTGATATCCCTTTCACCCACACCTCTCAACTGTCCAGATTTTTGCCTCATATTTTTGGTCTGTTCCTCATAATTTGTTTTATGGCAAAATACTGAGGATTAAAGTCACTAAATAATGACATACATTTGCGTTTCAAACTTCACATCCTTCACAAAATGCATGCTACCACGAATAACGTTATTTTAGCAACTTTCTAAGTTTATAAGAGCAATATTTAAAATCTGCCCCTACTTTTGGGCCATTGTCCCCCGATTATTTTAGGCTTTGTCCAGATTTCTTGAGCTAAGAAGTTGGGAAGTACGCTTTCACCTAATTATCTGTGGCATGCATATTCCCACTATGAAAACTCCTTTCTTGAATATAGGAACTATGTATTCCATAGATCTATCCCTAATCCACTTATAAGAACAGGTTTATAGTTTGTAGTTCATACATAATTCCCAGACTAGCTGCCTTTATGGGTTATTTTGGGCTCTGCTAATTTCCCAAGGGTGAGACTCAAGCACTACTTGTACTTGTGAGGTAAACACCTTAACCGTTATGCCAGCCCCCAAGTTTTGTTTTGAGCCTGTTGTCCTCTTTTTACTATAAGTACTACCTGGTAGGCAAGGAGTACTGTCCCTGTACAAAGAAGAATGAACTGTCTCAGCTGTCAATGCTCACCAAGTATTTTCCATTTCTGACCATGTCCCCTTACTTTAAAGCCCAAGTTTCCAAAGCTCAGCCCTTTGCACTTAGTGGTGATATTCTGAATCACTTTGGTAGGGCTCCATCCTGTAGAATAGCTAAGGCAGGATGAAAAGAGCAACTGCCCCGGGCAACCACAAATTATATGAGGATCTGACCAAAAATATGAAGCAAAAATCTGGACATTCTGCAAAATTCTGGACAGTTAAGATATATAGTTGTGATGTTTCTCCTAAGCAATTTTTGATGCATGTTCAGCAAGCTAGAGAGGCAAAATATTTACTAGAACTCCTGGAAGGCAGTGCAGTATTAGTGAATGTCTTTCAGTTTAGTAACAATAAAAACTACAGTGTGCATAAGAGAAACTGCAACTCCTATTCTCAGTCCTATAAACTCATCTGCAGAATCCTTGGACAGGTTTAATAATCCAAGCCTGCTACTGCTGTTCTATTAAACTTTGCTTTTCTAAAGCTATATAGACTATTTGTTTGCTAAAACAGTATGGCATATAATGCACAAGTTAAGTTAATGTGATTCCATTGTTCTTCATGTCTGACATTGTAATAATTTAAGGCAACTACATTCTTGTGGTTTATTGATGCTCGCTCAAAGGAAAGTGTGAATCACAATCCCCAAATACATTATATCATATTTACCACATACGGAGTGATGTCTACATAGCCTAAGATCACATGATACTTTTCACCCACGGGTTGGCATAATGGTTAAGGTGTTTCCCTTACAGACACAAGGTGGAAGGTTTGATTTTCACATGGGGTAATTGGCTAGGCTCAAAATGGCCACCAAGGGCAGTTAGTCTACTATTAACCTATGAATGTATGATCCCCCAGAATACCTTACTGTACTTTTTATTAGTTATAGCTGGGGATGGTTTAAGGCTACAGTTGTTTACAAAATAAAATATATTTTTCAGTTGTATTGAATAACTGTTTACTAGCAATTATATTTTTATTACTATTCATTGTTTAAAATGTTGGTTAAGATTAATGCCAGTGCAAGCTATCAACCATTTTTTTTAATCATGGGTCCAGGAAATACAAACTGGCTGTTACACATCACTAAATAGCACAATAGCAACAGTGATATGCATTACAATGGAAATGACACATTACTGCCTTTAAAGCTGAATTGGATAGCACCGAATTTCAACCCAACAATCCCTCAAAACAAGACCTCTTATCATCTTGTCAGAAGACATTCTAGCCAGGCGTTAGACAGGGTAATCGAACCTCCAGCTTACACAAAGAATAAGTGCCAAACTTAACTCTGTTTTTGACTAACGGTAATCCTCAGTGATTTACCAGAAAATCAAACATTTCACATGGAACAGGGCATAAATTAAATAAATAAATATATAAAGGAGACAAAATCAGGAACATTCTGCAAAATAAGGGACAGTTGAAAACTACACATGTAAGTGCAGCTCCATACACCCACCCTTAGTTCTTTACCCTGTACCGATCATCTTGCCAATACGATGAACTCCAAAAGTGACAATCTTTGCAGTCAGTGTAACTTCTTGTTGCCCTAATATCATTACTCTCACACTGAAAACAATCATAATGAGTCCAAATTCCCAGGTACACCACCACAGATATTTATTCCTTGAGTGACACTACTTGCGACTTTGCATGAAGCTTCCAATTTATGCTGGATCTTTTTCAACCAACTGATACTTATGATGTCGACTCTGCAATAAAATAGGTCACTGTACATGAATGTATTCATTACATCACCATCCTTCTGGCAGAGAAAATGTCATCTGGCTGTGAATATCCATCTTGACATTCTCACCTCATCACCTGCCGCTTACACTCCAGCACATGCACCCCCTTCATTACTAAAATTTCTGAGTGCTCTAGGCTATTGACCAGTGTAATGTTTCAGTACCTGCTCCCAGTTAACAAAACATGTCTTCTGTATAAATAATGTTTTATTTAAACAAATATCTCCCATCAGTTCTCCCATGAAATCATCAAATTGAATTATCATCCAGACCATAGTGTATCAAGCCTGTTACCAAATTCCCATCAGTTTATTCTTTCCCTGGGTGCTTTCTCACATGCATGCTAAACTTTGTAGGCAACATTTTAGGGTTACATGTTAAAAGATTAAATGTTTGAAACATCGAACTACATATGGTCGACACCATATGGTCGATGTTTCAAAACATCGATCTTTTAACGTGCAAAAGTAGAAGAAAGAAATTAGTTAGAAGATTGTAATGCAGGGGGGGCAAGCTCCCCTGCACCCCCCATGTGGGGGGCTGTGCCCCCACACCCTCCTACTTAAATATACCAACTCCGAGATCGCGCTACACTGAGAATACAGCGCTGAACAGGAAGTTTTCCTATTCCCTGTTGTAGCGCAATCTTGGATTTGGAATATTTAAGTAGGGGGGCAGGGTGCAGGGGGCTTGCCCCCTGCATTACAGTCTTCAAACTAATTTCTTTCTTCTACTTTTACACATGTTAAAAGATTGATGTTTTGAAACATCGACCATATGCAGTTCGATGCTTCAAACATTCGATCTTTTAACACGTATCCCATTTTTAGATTGTTTAATGTGTACTAATTGTTATGTAACATTTGCATTACAGATATCGCTGGTTCTCTTCCTCTCTCGTTCTCTCTTTTGCAAACTCTCACTAAAAATGCAACTTGGGTCAAAAACTGTAACTAAAACATAACACAGGTAAAATACGTAAATGAAAATCTGGCTAGCTGAAGTTCTTGGCCAGTGAAAATTACTGATGCAGTCTGCTTCCTTATCGAGAGTACATTTTGCGAAGATGAGCGAACCTTCATCTTGGAATACTATATGTCAATGTACTTGAAAGACCTTCCTTTCAGCTAAATTATGTACCCTGGTAGTGTTCCTGTGTACTTCATACTCAAACAAGGTAATGAAGCAAAGTAAATCTTGAGTTAACAACATCTGTAACTCCAATAAAAACAGTCAGAGTGCAAGCAAAACTCTGGCGTTTTTAATGTGGTTTCTACAGTTTGTTTTTGTTTCTTTTGTTTTTGGAACATCTGTAACTCCACCATTTGTAATCACAGATCCTCTTATGTCAGTTGTCTGAATGCATGGGGACCTCTAAACATGTATGTGAAGCCAGTGCTTTTAATTGCCATAGACAACAGTCCTGGCATTACTTGCACACATATAGCACACCACCCAGGCATTATTAAAGTGTCCGAAGTAAATAAATTGTCATGCTTAGTGTTAAATACATTCATTTAGCAAACCAGGAAGACTTGCAGGGGTTCAGGAACTAATCTAATAAAGCTAGTCTTACAGCACAATCCCCACTAAACAAGTATAAATTCAGGAATGGCTCCTTCAGATGACACAATAACAGAAGCCCAATACCTACACTGCCCTCCAGCCAGTAAATGCCATCCTCCATGCATAACTGTCCTGGGGAAATATGCTGATTCTAGTTTACAGTAATCCAGAACCAGTACAATACAATGTACAATTGAAAAAAAATAACATTTTTTTCTGCTATTTTTAAGCCTGATCATCTAACTGATTCTTTTTGGGTGAAAGGCCACTGCCAACCTTAGCTGGCTGGACTTCCTGTCGATGTGTAGTTAGCAGTACAAGAAAGGCCAAATCCATTATGGTCTAAGAAAACATCTGGATAAGCCAAACCTGCTTGCACCCTGCTGGAAATGTACGTCCGTTGTATAATGTAGCAGCACATGGCACCTTGGTGTTGACTGTTGCACAGGATCATAAGGTCAAGCCAAAACCAATGTTTTTACTCTGGCTTGGCCATAAATGACAAATTCTTGGTGTGGTGGCCGAGAACAACAATACATCAAAATACCAAATTAAGTCTTGTTTCCTCTAACACAGATCAGAACAGAAAAATATTTTCGACAAATGATACTGAGATACTACAGACAGGAATTTTCAATAACAGTCTCTATAGGTTCGGTACCAAGCCCCATTTACATAAAAAAATTAAGCAGCAGTCCCAACAGTTTCTGTAGAATATGGCCTTCTGGATTTGTTCACAAATGAAGAACCAGAGGCTGTGTTACAAATGTACTGTATCTGACCTCTAAAAGTAAGGCAGTTTTTTCAAAGTAAGAAGTGGGATGTTGGGGAGAGAAAACTCACAGTAGCCACTGTTGTATGTCAAAAGTAATTAGAAAGGATATGGTGGTGTACTGTCTGTGTTCAACCTAGGGCCTAATTCTCCATTCAGTATCGATCAGATACACTACTTCAAATAACACTACAATTCTTTTGATGACACGGTGTGTGTGTGTGTGTGTGTGTGTGTGTGTGTGTGTGTGTGTGTGTGTGTGTGTGTGTGTGTGTGTGTGTGTGTGTGTGTGTGTGTGTGTGTGTGTGTGTGTGTGTGTGTGCGTATGAGTCTGTCTGTCTCTCTGAAAGGGATTCCCTGATCACCAGCCTGTTTTATTAAGTCATCCCTGTTGTTCATTCAGGTACATCATATGGCAACCAAGACATACAAGTAGATGAACAATGACACACACACTGCCCTGTCCTAATACCTTATTAGTTTCATACATCGTGCTTTATTATTTACCTTTAATCAAAGTCATGCAAGCAAATAGGTAATCATATTTTGTTCTTAAATCCTGACAGGGCATCAAGAAATTTGTCTCACTTATATGAAAGCCTGGAATATGACTAAATAAAAAGATGCAGAATAAAAGACAGAGAATGTATACGACACAGTTTATTTCCTAACAATTGCTAGCATCTGTTGTTTCCTTTTTCATCTTCTTCAGTATGTTTTTACCTGCAGAATAGAGGAATAATTCACTGGAACATGAAATGATAAGCTCTCTTACAGTACAACACAATGACAGCCAAATAAACTAACAGAGAGCTAACAACATGGCTAAGAGGTATAAAAAGTTTTTAATAACGTAGGTGCTTTCACGTCAGACAGGACACTTCATCAGGCTATAAAATACAACACTCCAAAATCAAATATTTTATGTAGATACAAAGTAACCACTAATACTATTTGAACAGATCACGTGATTTAAGATAGGGTTTTAAAGGAACAGTTTCATTAAGACCATATCCTTTATAAGCTTGTAATAAAATGATCCATTTAAGCTCATATTCTTCAGTTTTATTTCTTAGATTACCTAGCCTCAAACTCTGTGGATCAGTTGTAATACTAAAAATGTAAAATGTGCAGGACCACATGAAACAACATGTTTAGCCAAAGCGTTTTTCATTTCATATTTATGTATTTCATATATGTGTTCACATATTTTTATTATTATTATTTGGTCCCTCAGAGAGTGATTTGTTTTACCCATATAAAATGAAGCACACATCTTTCACTTTGCCAAATAAACATGATCTCTATTAGTGCAATCAGCATAAAATGAAAAGGTAAATGTAGAATGATGCACAAATACATTGGTATTTTCAATATGAGTGCAGAAGTTACAGACCCTGCAACAAAATGTACCACAATGTTCAATAAACTGAATAACTGAACCACTCTTTTTATAACATAAAAAACATTTCAGGATTTTATTACTCTTGAAACAAAATCTTGGTTGTTCACCAACAATTTTCTTAACATTTTCATCCTCCATAAATATTGACCCGTTTTTCCTCATTATAGTACATATTGCTCTAGTATCAGAAGAATGGAACATTGATAGGCCTACCATTTCAGGCTGGGTATTTCCGTATGGAACAACAAAATTGTTTATCAGCAGCATCTCAAAAAAAGCAGTTTTGCTCTGACTGCCCTATCAACATTATTATTAGGAGTCAGAGATCTCTCTACTTCTGATCGTGACTAACTTCTATTCAAGAACTCACCTTTCAAATTATATAAAGCTTTCATAAAACCTTCTTCATCATTGTTCAGTCTGGACATTCATTCATCCTCTGTCCTTCAATAGCATTACTATAAACATAAGAAGGATGTATACTATTCCTATGAAGAAAATTATTCCTTCTACATGGCTTCCTGCAAACATTCGTAACAAATCTCACATCCAGAGTTTTGGTAACATTCACATCTAAAAAATCTACTTCCTTAGTAGAATGCTTCATAGTAAATCTAAGGAATAGGGTGTAGCAATTTAAAAAATTACAAAATCAAAATGTAAATAAACAGGACCTTCCCATGATATAAAAACATCACCCACAAACCATTTATAATATTTTATATGATCAAAAAAATGATTGTCTTAAAACATGGGTCATCTCCAAATGAGCCATCACAACGGTTGCATAAGATTTAGCACAGGGAGTGCCCATCGCAACACCTAATTTTTATAAATAGTGCTTATCCTCAAACAAAAACACATTGTTTTCAAGAATAATCTCTATTAACATGCAAATCAATCCAATCTATTTAGAATAGTCGCTGTTATTCATAAGATAAAGTCGAACAGTCAAGACTCACATCATTGGGTCTTAAGAGAGGTGTCTCAAAACCCCTTTTCTCCACTGTAATGTGGTCTCAGAGTTGGTACATATAGTAAGGGGGGGTGAAGCCTTCCACCTTAGTGGGATTGAAACACTTACGTGTGTGAGACTGGGAAGTGTTAGACAAGTAGTTACTTACCCTGTCGATGAAATGAAAGTTCAGTGAGTGAACTTTCGATGCTTGTTGTTCGATTTTCAGCTGTTTGATGGCTAGCCCATTCAATGGCCGAACACAAACCCCTTTTCTACAACTTCCATCCAAATATCATCATATGGGTTGCACATTACCTAAATAAAAGGTCCTTCAAATTCTTTCCATGATAGCCATGCTCCTGTCAGTTGACCTTTTTGTCAGGCATTTCCATACCCCCTATGTGGGGTGCTTCACCCCCCCCCAAACCCCTGCTAATTATATACATATATACCAGCACTGAGGTCAGATATCAGCAGGGTAAGGGCAAATCCCAGCTCTCTGCTGTTCCATGGCCTCTCACACAGTAACGCCGGCAGACTTGATCATATGATTTTCTATCACTTCTGCCAAAGTTTGTGTGAATGTGCACAAGTATCCATGGCTGTGTGTGTCTATGTGTGTGCACGCTTGTTCATCTGTGCATATATGTATATGTGTGCATGTTCATTCATCTGTGCATGTGCATGGGTGTATGTGTGCAAGTGGTGTGACACATGCAATGATATGACATATACAAGTTGGCTAGTTCTCCCTGAAGACATATTTGCTGATCATTGCTGAGTGCACTGTTCAATCTGCCTGTGGCATTCTGCAAGTCTCTATGTCTGACACCCCATTTCAGTCAAGTTTGCTACAATGTTATGCACTCTGTTTCTGACTTCTGCATTCACTGTGGTGACAAGCATGTCTTGGAGAGACAGAAGATCAGGTGCATCGTATCTCCTGATGCGCATGTTACAGGTGTACTACTTCCTTCATCAATCCACATTTTTATTTGCCTTTTTTTATCAAACACTGTACTTTTTAGTTGTGAATTGCCCCATGACTTTATTTAGCATTCAGTTGATTCTGTAGTTTTTGCTCAGTTCTCTCTGCTCCCTGTGGTTACTTTGTGCTTATAACTTCACTGCCATTCTGCTTGGTGTCTGCACAATGTTTTCACTCTATGCTAATTTTCCTTTGTTAAGTGTAATCTGTCCAGTACTTCTGTGCGCTGCCTTACAAGATTTTCTCGAGTTACACCAGCCATATAGCACCATTTTATGTTCTGCAAGGGCAAACTATTTAACAAGCATTTCTACAGTTGCATACAAATCCTTCTGACTACTTGTATTGTAAGAAGGTAACTCTTAGGTACAGATGACATTTAAAATCTATACCTTCTGAAAGGATGATGTGTTAAGTCTGACTCTTTCCACCAGTTTTTGCTTCGTTATAAGAGTGAGCAGTATTGCCTGCAATGTCAAGATTAGCAGGAGCACAGTTCCTACAATACAAATTTATTTATTTATTTTGTTTAACATTTGGTGATCGGGAAAGTCCAACTAGGTCAGAGCCTATTTTCAGCGGAGGCCTGGGGATTTAAATTTAAACACCTTCTCTTTGTACAGTAGTGATCTACTGTCAGTTACACCTTCTCAAATCATGACACATATTGCAAAGCCACATGCCGCAGGAAAATAAATATGAAAAGGTTCCAGAAGACATTTGCTAAGCTAAAGTGAAACTGCAGGACTTTCAGTCAACGCTTAGTGATTAAGTACTTTACTTCAGATATCTAATGTGGAAAAAATGACAAAAGTAACATAAATAGTAGAAACAAAAAGACAGATAGAAAGTCTTAGACTGTCATGTGTTCTCTGAGTCTCTGAGAAGTTAGATTTCAGCGACAAAAGTGCAGCAGATCTATTTTATGGAAAACACTAGTGAGCACCAAGAACAATGGGCTTATATAATCAGTGTTTCATTTATTTATTTAACTTTTCATTTATGATCTTGCAAATTCAAAAGACTTGTTTTTCATCTTATTATTTAGAAATATTTTCCCCTGGGACTCACACGTACTGGCTGGTTCTTTGCTCTGTGCTGAGCTGCTGGAGGTGGTTGCATTGTGCTGTGGCTACCAATAGAACTGCAATCTCATTCTGTATTAGCATGTCACTAACAAGGAAGAAGATAAGTATTATTGTAGGTAGTATGCAAGCATTCGGACATAAAGAAACATATACTGCCATCTGCAGGAGAGTGTGGGAACTTGGCACAGCAAGCAGGTTAGTAAAGAACTATTACCAAGTTTTGTCTCCTACTCATGGTCTGTCCTGGTTAATCAACCAATGAATAAATTACTGTTCATTGCTATAATCTGTGTTTTCTTTTTACTTGTTGCCTTATATAGATCATTTTACAATAAATGCTAAACACTGAATCTAAGTTAACCCTTCCTTCTGTAAAAAAAAGTACAGAATCCAGTGAGTAAACATTAATACTGAAAGTTAGTTACTGTTGCATCAGAAGTTGGCCCTGTTTAATGTTTACTACATTCCAGGAATGCAGAGTGAAAACAAAAGTTTTGAAAACAAACTCCTGTGCAGGAATTATGGACTTATCTAA
Source organism: Protopterus annectens (assembly GCF_019279795.1). NCBI lineage: Eukaryota > Metazoa > Chordata > Ceratodontiformes > Protopteridae > Protopterus > Protopterus annectens. Next base: position 798,746,280 of record NC_056746.1, read on the forward strand.
AACAGAATTTGAGGAGTCATGAATAACACCTCAGTGATTTCAGTAATCGCAATACTATCAAATGAAAATATGTCAGTCAGGTCTTATAAATACTTAAAATGGGATTGCAGAGTAGTTGTAAAACATTCACAAACCTGCTTGGATGAGGTCTACAGAACCTAAAGTAACTAAAATGGAAAAAAAACAGAATTTCTTCAGTATAAAAACAAATGTGGCAGCTCACTGCTGACCGCCTTCTTGATTTGCCATTGTCACTACTGACCTCATGCAAGTCCAGCAGTAACTGACATTTGACAATCAGACATCCATAGGTTAATATTAGGCAGTAGACCATTTGTAGCATAGACACATATCACACATTGACTTCACCAAGTCATGAGTTAACATCAGAGCCCCAACAGCATTAATTACTATGGACCTAGTTACATCCTCTTCCCATAAGGGATTAAGAGGTCAGCTCAGGGCATACTTATGAATGCCCATCCAGGTTGCACTTAAATAGGGTCATGGGACTACTATGGTTTCCATCCAGGGGGAGTCTATTCTATTACATAAAGGAGGTTTTCCCATGAGGTAGCTAACTATCACACCAGCAGGTCCTACTTACATGGCAGTGGAAGTTCAACTCTCCTGAGGAGATATTTAGGGTGTTGTTAATTTTGTAGCTAAAGGAAGTGGCATAGGACTGGATTCTTGAAGGTTCTGTAGGCTAGATAGACATTCCCTCTCAAAAGTCGATAGAACACGGAAAGCAGATATAGAACATCAATGCAGTCAATGTAGCTTTAGGTGGACATTTCCTTGATTGTCTTAGTAAGCAGACTATGTGGTTTTCCCAAGCTCAGTCATGTGCTTAAATAAGTACTTACCAAAGAGGACACTATTCTCTATAAATGACCTGATAAGAGAGTAGTAGGCAGATGATGACTTCCTTGGAACTAGAATAAATATCCATGGTGATTAGTGTGCTTATAGTAAAAGGACTTTGTAACAGCTGTGGAAATGTGTTGCTCAAAGGATAGTTCACTGAAAAGGAAAGTGTCAAGTCCTTAATGTCAGTCAGTTGTTACTGGGGGTGTTATCCATATGACAGGAGCATGGCTGCCTGGGTTATCCATATGATAAGAGCATGGCTGCCTGGGTTATCCATATGATAGCAGCATGGCTGCCTGGGTTATCCATTTGATAGGAGCATGGCTGCTTGGGTTATCCATATGATAGGAGCATGGCTGCCTGGGTTATCCATATGATAAGAGCATGGCTGCCTGGGTTATCCATATGACAGGAACATGGCTGGCTAGGTTATCCATATGATAGCAGCATGGCTGCCTGGGTTATCCATATGATAGCAGCATGGCTGCCTGGGTTATCCATATGATAAGAGCATGGCTGCCTGGGTTATCCATATGATAGCAGCATGGCTGCCTGGGTTATCCATTTGATAGGAGCATGGCTGCTTGGGTTATCCATATGATAGGAGCATGGCTGCCTGGGTTATCCATATGATAAGAGCATGGCTGCCTGGGTTATCCATATGACAGGAACATGGCTGACTAGGTTATCCATATGACAGGAACATGGCTGCCTGGGTTATCCATATGATAAGAGCATGGCTGCCTGGGTTATCCATATGATATCAGCATGGCTGCCTGGGTTATCCATTTGATAGGAGCATGGCTGCTTGGGTTATCCATATGATAGGAGCATGGCTGTCTGGGTTATCCATTTGATAACAGCATAGCTGCCTGGGTTATCCATATAGCAGCAGCATGGCTGCCTGGGTAATCCATATGATAGGAGCATGGCTGCCATTATCCATATGATAGGAGCATGGCTGCCTGGGTTATCTATATGATAGCTGCATGGCTGCCTGGGTTATCCATTTGATAAGAGCATGGCTGCCTGGGTTATCCATATGACAGCAGCATGGCTGCCTGGGTAATCCATATGATAGGAGCATGGCTGCCTGGGTTATCCATTTGATAGGAGCATGGCTGCTTGGGTTATCCATATGATAGGAGCATAGCTGCCTGGGTTATCCATATGAAAAGAGCATGGCTGCCTGGGTTATCCATATGATAGCAGCATGGCTGCCTGAGTTATCCATTTGATAGGAGCATGGCTGCTTGGGTTATCCATATGATAGGAGCATGGCTGCCTGGGTTATCCATATGATAAGAGCATGGCTGCCTGGGTTATCCATATGATAGGAGCATGGCTGCCATTATCTATATGACAGGAGCATGGCTGCCTGGGTTATCCACATGATAGGAGCATGGCTGCCTGGGTTATCCATATGACAGCAGCATGGCTGCCTGGGCTATCCATATGATTGGAGCATGGCTACCTGGGTTATCCATATGAAAGCAGCATGGCTACCTGGGCTATCCATATGATAGGAGCATGGCTGCCTGGACTATCCATATGATAGGAGCATGGCTGCCTGGGCTACCCATATGATAGGAGCATGGCTGCCTGGGTTATCCATATGACAGCAGCATGGCTACCTGGGCTATCCATATGATAGGAGCATGGCTGTCTGGGCTATCCATATGATAGGAGCATGGCTGCCTGGGCTACCCATATGATTGGAGCATGGCTGCCTGGGTTATCCATATGATAGCAGCATGGCTGCCTGGGTTATCCATTTGATAGGAGCATGGCTGCCTGGGTTATCCATATGACAGCAGCATGGCTACCTGGGCTATCCATATGATAGGAGCATGGCTGCCTGGGCTATCCATATGATAGGAGCATGGCTGCCTGGGCTACCCATATGATAGGAGCATGGCTGCCTGGGTTATCCATATGATAGCAGCATGGCTGCCTCGGTAATCCATATGATAGGAGCATGGCTGCCATTATCCATATGACAGGAGCATGGCTTCCTGGGTTATCCACATGATAGGAGCATGGCTGCCTGGGTTATCCATATGTCAGCAGCATGGCTGCCTGGGCTATCCATATGATTGGAGCATGGCTGCCTGGGTTATCCATATGATTGGAGCATGGCTGCCTGGGTTATCCATATGAGAGCAGCATGGCTGCCTGGGCTACCCATATGATAGGGGCATGGCTGCCTGGGTTTGCCAAAGGAAGCAGTGCTGCATTTCTTGGCATTTAATTTGTGGCTGTGGTCTAAGTATCACTTGTTAGTGCATGTCAGGCCTTCCTGGAAATTCAGTGGTCAGTTAGGTGTTTATGATGGCTTCCAGTTTGCAATGATAAGCAAACTTCATCAGCCCCATGACACAAACGAGCTGTTGGATACTCTGAAATGTGGATTTTGAGCAGTTTCTTCTTTGGTTTCATTATGAATGGACTTAGTCAGAGATGGCTCTGGGTTAAGGGAAACATTTTTGTGTTTTAGAACCAATGCTGGCAAATACTCAAAATACACTCTGGCTGGTGGTAAGTCTGCACAAAGGATGGACAGAGTATTCTGTGAGAAGGCAACCAAATGATTAATGTTATAAGAGATGAAAGAGTGAAAGGCATGGGGACTAATTAAGATAAGCTTGAGAACAAAGCAGCCAAACAAAAATGATTTCCTTTTACACAAAAGGCAATCTAGCAGTTCACATGATACAATAATCTTAATAATTTTAATAGTGATATTAAAAAAGGAAATGCTCCTAAAAACAAGTTATTGTTTTATTCTGTTTATTTAAGCATTTGTAAACCAGATGAGTGGGATGTATGCACAAGAAACCCAGACAAAACCAAAAATAATTGGGAGATAAAGGCCCAAAAAACAAGGATATATTTTAAATATCTCTTATAAACTTACAAAGCTGCTAGAGTAATATATTTTGCATTAGCTTAATTTTTTTGAAGAATATGAAGTCTGAAACTCAAATAATTCTCACTATTTAGTGAATTCCTTAAACTTTATTTGCCAAAAAACTCTCAAATTTTATGATGAACAGACTAAAAATATGAGGCAAGAATCTGGATATTCTGTGAAACGGTCAGTTGCGAGGTATAGTAGGCTGACTTAGTATCTTTTTCAACCACAACTAGAGCTGGATGCAAAAGTCAAATAACAACAGATATATGCCTCTATCTGGAAAATATCTCATGTCATACCCCTCCACAGAGGTGGTAGCTCTACTGAATTGTCTAATTTTAGCTATCTTGTCACCTCCGGCTAAAATTATGGAAAAGTGCATCCATAAACAACTTCTGTACTATCTAATCCAGAACAACCTACTGGCTAACTCTTAGCATGGCTTCACGCCACATCATAGTATCACCACAGCCCTCCTCACCTTCTCCAATGCCATAAACTATAACAGGAACAATAACAAATTATCCTCAGCCCTTTTTCTGGATCTCTCAAAGGCTTTTGATATGGTTAACCACCATCTACGCATCTACACCCTGAAATCAATGTCTCTAGGTAATCACTCTCTCCAATGGTTTCAGTCTTATCTGCATAATAGACAACAAGCCATCCTATGGCAGAACAAACTATCTAACCTCCTACCCAGCACCCTAGGTGTCCCCCAGGGGTCTATTCTGGGACCTCTTCTGTTTTCCATTTTTATTAATGACCTTCACACTGTCATCCCAAAAGCAAACTGCATCCAATATGCGGACGTTGATCTGCACTGCCACCTCCCAACCAAAGTTGCAGACAATTACTCTGAGTGCTTTTAACTTAATTGAAAATTGGCTTGCTGATCGCTGTCTGATTTTAAATCCCAAGAAAACAAAGCTCCTACTTTTCTCCCCCACCCAAAGGTCCCCGGTGTTATCTCTCTCCATTAAGTCAGTACCATAATCTCCCCAGATGTCCACATGAAACTCCTGGGTGTTATTGTAGATAACAATCTTAAATTTGATGTGCACATCAACAAAACTATCAAAACCATTAATAAAAAACTTGGCTCACTGTATAGGATAAAGCCATTCCTAACCTCACCTGCTAGAACTGCCATTTCCCACTCCCATCTACTCTCTACTGTATTCTATGCCTCCCCTTTACTTAGCAATTTAAACAAAACTGAACTTAACAAACTCTCTAGCTGCTATAATCATGTAGCTAGATTTGCCACTGGTCTGCCCTATAGAACACATCACCGTAAAAGCCTAAATAATCTTGGATGGCTAGAGCTACCCAGGCTGATTAAGTATAATCAACTTATAGTGGTTCATAAAGTACTTAACCAACCTCAAAATACACCTGCACTAAAAAAGCATTATCAATCCCCACTCCAACCTCAGACCACTTCTCTCATCTAATAGACTGGTAGTACAAACTATCAAATCCAACAACTCAGCCGGTGACTTCCTGTTTGCCAACTCTGTTGGCAAAACTTGGAACTCACTACCTGCTAACATTACCCTACATACTACCCTATCTCAATTCGAGAAAAGTCTCAAGCAATATTTCAAGTCTCAGTGGTTATGTCCTTGCTCCAAGCCTGACTAAATATTTAGTCTTACTTGTGTACCAATACTATTTTTTAAATGGAACTCATTTGTGTTTTAATTGTTAAGCCATATTATGTTTGTGAGATTGTATAACTTATACTCCTCAACAGCATCTGTAAATTGTGTTTAATGTGTACTTTGTTAAGTTTGCCAGTGTAACTAACTTTGGAGCTTTTCTCCCCGGGCCTCTGCTGAAAATGGACATGTATCCAGTCAGACTATCCCCATCAACAAATATAAAATAAAAATAAAATAAATAAAAATAAATATGTGGGGCAATATACACAATACAGGAGATAACATAGTCTGAAACATGAATATGAGTGAAACATGCAACCAGTCAAAATCAGAGGTAAAAAAATGTATAAGTGTAGGCAACAGGAGGATGTGTAGGCAGACAACTATTTGATCCACATTCAAAATGTTAAAATAAAAAAGAATGTTTAATTCCTTTCCTACATTTACTGTATTTTCCAGGTCCACCTGCATTTTTCAGATTTGAGTATTTTTCATCCTACCCATGAAAGTTTTGGCATATCTATATGAATCACTCTCTATTGTTTGGTAGAGGACAAGGACAATGGCTTTTGTGACTTAACACATTCTGTTAACTTATCCATGAAACAAAATGGCATCATCTTTTTACTAAATCTACCAAAGCTTTTGACAAGTATTTCTCTTGCCAAAACAACATAAACTTTATTTTGGACTGCAGTGAAAATCAGAGTTAATTTAAAAGACACTCTTACTACACACAGGGGTTTCTTCTTGGTCCATCAACTGAACTCAAATTCCACCATGTCTTTCAACAACCATAAAACTGCAAACAGTGCATACACAGTGTCAGACAGTCAGATGTGGAGCTAGGCTGAAAGTGAAAAAAGGCGGAGCTATAGCTAATGAGATGAATGGCTGACTGATGGCAGCCAAAACCCTGACTGCAAGATAAAAGCAATAAGAATGCTTTCATACTGAAGAAGTTCTACGTAGCGATAAAGAACAAAAGCACTCAACGTTAATCATTCTGTGGCCTCTCTGTGGCTTCCTTGTCTCCATAGTGGTTTACTAAATGTGGCATTTTTATTGGTTTTACTTTTAGTTTTTAAGTATGGTCACTGTTGGCACTTGCATTGTTGTGTTTTAATTTCTGATTCCATGATAGTGAGCAACTGGGTGGTGAGGAAGAAAAGGAGATCAAGTGGGTCTTTGGAAGGACCTCTGCTGTCCTGCTCCCCTGGCCATACTTGGTCAGCACTGTAAAGATGTTCACATAGATATGGAGCATCTACCATGGCAACCATAATAGTAATAAACTATTACAAATTAAAACTAAATACATATTAGGTTAGGCTTGTGCTGTCCCCGACAAGTAAATAGGAAGATACAAGTACTCTGTTGTGGAATGAAGGTGAATACACTACAGCTGTATGACTGGAGGGAGGCTTGCTGATTAGTGACCATGTCTTTGGCCAATCAATGGGATGCAGCCAGGAACATAATATAGCAGTACAGGTTCTATGCACTGGAGGAAAGTATGGAATTTTAGATGGAACAACATAAAGTGTTTGGACAGGGGTACAAGGTTCAATCCCACTTTACCTTCCAGAGGAAATGAATCTGGAAAGGTCAAACATCCATCAGACAATACAAATAGACCTGGGTTTGGTTCTCTGCAATTAAAATTAGCCTTTTGAAGTTAACTAATTTTTATTTTTAATTTCCCACTCTTTCTCCTTTACCATTTGTCTTTCATCTTTTCTGCTGATAGATTCTCTTGGCAAAAACATATCCTTAATATTTATGGGAACACAAGAACAATTAACTTTACCTAGAATTTAAGCAGAACCAACAAAAGCAAGAAAGAAGCTAAAACAACACAATTAACAGGATAAATAACTTTTTAAAATAGAAAAACAAAATGATTTTTGACAAATACCTGTCATGAAGCAAGTAACATGCCTTTAGATGACATATGAGCAGACTCTGTTTGGGCCAGAAACTTTTAATCCCTAATACTAAAATGCATTTTAATGATGCAAGTCCACCCACCTAAAAAAATGACAATTTTAATCCAAAATGCATGTAGCCACTGCCCCATCACATTTAAATAATTTTAACATGAAATAGATAAGTAAAGAAGCCAACTCCTCGAAGGAGTTTAAGAATCATAAAGCATTTTATCAACAACAAAAGTCCAGTATCAGAGTACCAAGAGCTACAAAAGGACTTCCCGTGTCAGCAGCCAGTGAGAGAGGATCTCATAGCCAGCAACATCAGAAGGACTGAGCAATTACTATCAGAAATTCTCCATACTGACAGCAAAACTTGTATCTGCCGAAAAAAGGCAAGTGCCTCAGACACCCAGAATACAGCCATGAAAGAGAGATATGATTACTCTTTAAATAAATGACATGATAAGAGGACAAAGATACCAGTAATGTGAGTGAAACTGCAATCACTACTTTTAGCATGAGAACTGACAATCCTTTGCTGCCAAATATGCTTTCCTTGGCCTCCTCCTTTTAGTGCGAGAAGACACTTCATTATAATCACCACCTGCAAAATGTTCCATGCACTGTCTAAAAGGAACATATATAGACTGTTGTCTCGAGTAAAGATAATTGAACATAGTAAGCTAATGGTCCTGTGTCATGGAAATAACACTAAAATATGAATTCTTGGCATAATAGACCAAATTCAAGACAAATCTCTCTGCCCAGTGCTATAAGAGACAAAAAAAAGGCAGACAGATGGCGTTTGACAGCGTTCTGAAAGGTTCGGGAAACATGGATATATCACCGGATAAGAATAATCTAGCCATGTTTTGCTGCCTAGATGTTAAACCCTAAACCCAGACTGCAGTACAAATTGAACTGCTGTACAAAATGGCTGCAGCATGAAAATAGATATTTAAAACAAATGTGAACCACTCAGCAGTCTGGACAGACTATGAATTGTTTGTTGTACTTCTAGTAACAGTACACTTATACAGCAGTGGGTGTCAAACAACAGAAGCCAAAACAGTCTCCTATTGCAACATAGAGTGAGGCAGAAACAATAGTTGATAAGATTTTTGGACATACTATGAATGGTTCATGTAGCAAATTTAAACGTTATAAGTATTTAAAGGACAGCTGCATTCCAAGACTGTGAAAGCACATTTTAATTATCTTAAGATTTCTGAAATAAAAACGTCCCTGCATCACACTAAGTAGTTATTATTATTTTTCCAGTTTATTATACCTCAAAATAGCATGGAGGGCTACCACACTGATGTCAATTGTATTTACAGTCTAGGTTTTTACTGCCTTGATGTAATTATATAAGAACATAAAGCACTCTGCAGTCACAAGACCATTTATTATGGTAACAATTATAAATCATCTTGAAATGAGAGCACTTTGATTATGTTAGTGACTATGTCTTACTCTTACAGAGCATTTTAAATCATATTTGAATGTCAGGCTTAGAAGAGTAACTTATTAAGTGCTTTTGTTCAGACTCAGAATTGAAGTTTCAAGCTATGTTGTTGAGCTGAGTTGTGAAGTTGGTCATCTGTGACTCATAAAAAGAGTGGCTGTAGCCAGGACCTAGACTTAATACTTTTCATTGACTTTGTAGATAAAAATCAGTGTCCAGCCTAACTAATTTTCTCTCTTAACATTATAAACTTTTGAGATGCATCTACCTCTCCAACTTACATAATGCCAGAAATGCTATGACAAATACTAGAAAGAAATAATATGATATTCCGATTCCGGCTCCGGTTCGATTCTCGGCTGGGGTGCCTTCTGTGTGGAGTTTGCATGTTCTCCCTGCATTTGCGTGGGTTTCCTCCGGGTACTCCGATTTCCTCCCACATTCTAAAAACATGCTTCTGGAGCATTTCTCCCCGGGCCTCCGCTGAAAACAGGATCTGTGGAACCTAGTCGGACTTTCCCGGTCAACAAATGTTAAATAAATAAAAAATAAAAATAAAATATTCCACAAAAAGCCAGAATGCATGCAGTAAAACTGCAAAAAGAGTTGCAGGCAGATATCGATTGGAGGTCTACTTACTTAAATCATGTATGGGTTGAATTTAATGGAACGAAAAGTATTTTGCGATGAAAAAAATTGACATTTCAGTGGTGATGTCCTTTAAAGTACTGCCACATTTCCCTGGTTGATGTGGTTGGAGAAAAACACATTGGTATATGGATTAGTTTATTGTAAAACTATAAAAAAACAGTGATGGAAGTATAGAACTTGTATACATGGACAAGCATCCAGTTTGAAAAATAACATGTATCTGGCCCTATATATTCAGGTCATACATGAAAGCCTGGAAACCAAAAAGCAGAAGTTAGAACCAGAAAACTTGGCATCCAAGAAAAGAAACACAGTTTAGCAATTAAAATATTTTTTCCTTATGAAAGGTTGCCCAGCAGAAATATAAATATACATTAAAAGATGGTATAGTTCTAATTGAACTAGTATTTTCTATGTTAGAAAAATATGATATGATATGCAGAAATGGCTTGCTGTGCACCATGTACCCTAAGAGAGTGACAGCTGAAATCAAAGTCTGAGACAAAATGGAATCAACGAGCACATACAGGACCGCACAAGATAAGGAAAGATATCCACGTCAGACTGTCTGCACAAGAACCATTTCCACCATATTCTCCATGTAGCAAATATGTGGTGCTTGTTAAAAGTTTCAGACCAGATACCAGCAAGTCAGCAAATTTGATGAAACCCCAAAATAAGTTATGTCTACTCTAAGGAATCAGATATGAAACAAAGGTTCAAAGGTCCGAGGCTGATGAGGAATAAGCTAGGTCCTCCTTTGCCTGAGCCAACTGAGACTGGGAATCTGACCCTTCCAGAACAGTTGATTTCAGAAAATGTCTCACATTTTTCTTTAACAGCATATTGTAGATTTGAAAATTTAGAACATGTGACCACCAATCCCCAATATCATCAGTCAAAGGGAGTGGTCAAAAGAACCCCAGAAACATAAAAAAGTGATGCTAGATAGGAAAGGGAAGAAGGGAAACTTCCTTCTATATGTTCATCATACTGACCACTGCTTCAGTAGCCTTAGTAAAATGGCCAGCCAGCTTTCAAAGCTTCAGGGCACCTTCCATGTACCCAAACTGTCAGGCAGCTCGAGTTGTGCTAACTAAAAGACAAATTTAGGCTTGAAGCCCTTAAAATCTTTCCTGCTGCTGACGAGTACTCTCTTCTGAGGTTTTCGAAGATAAATGGTCAGTTTGTGCTTTCCTTTACTGGGCAGATATGTTCCCTTTAGGGTGGGACTTCCGTTTTCTTATATTTACTGATGTTTTGTTACTTTTCTCTTTGGAGCAGTTAGTTTAAAGCCAGGAGTGTTGCATTTTAATGGACTGCCTCAAGACTGTAACATATTTTTAAACGGAGCACTTGTTTTTTCTGTCAGTTTAAAAGTAGTGCTTACTAACTGAAAACATATTTTCTGTGGAAGAATTGCACTAATATTTCCCTTGTACGGCTGGCAGAGTGTATAAAAGTGTTTTGTACTGTGTTTTTCTGTCAAAAAAGTAACTTTTGAGGACTGGTAGTTTTACTGGCATTTGCTGCTTATATTCCCCTGGGAAAGAAGCACCATTTTCGACTTGACCATGGAATAGACTACTAGTACCACAGTCTGTCCTCCTTCCAGCAATAAAAAGAAAAGGTAAACAGCCCATTTGTTGCACTTCAGATCACTTATCTTTTACCTCGATCCCCTTGGTGTAGCACCTACAGCCATTATGGAATGGCAGTTAGCCAAGTCCTCTGTGGCTGTTGGAATCCCCTCAGTGGGCAAGGGAGAACCACTGGATTTCACCCTGGGAGAGGGAGCAGGGAAGGTTTCACTGTTGTGTCCGAATGCTGTGGCCATCCTTTGGAAGCAGATGTTGCCATTCCTAACATGGTTGACCTATTTTTCCTGTCAAACAGAAGCAAAAAAAATAAGCATGTATCTACTCTTCTTCAAAATCCTTTGGATAAGAATACTTTACTGGGTCTGGTTCAGGGTTTAATTCTCAGTCTATTGATCATTCTTATAAAGTAGATTCTGGAAAAAAAAAAAGTAGGGGATCCTTTTTCCTGAAGAGATTGAAAGATATTCAAACTTCAAAATCTGAACAATAAGATGCAGGGATGGATTCAGGAATTTATCCTCAGATTAATGATTCAATCTCAGAGGAGACTTTAGTTTCTGACTCTCTGTTTAGGAAGTTTCTCTTTCTCTGAAAATATTACTAGAATATGCCAGTGTTTTCAGTGGGAGAGCACTGAGATTTCTCAATTCCTCAGAAAAGACTACGAGTTGTTACAGAAGGATTTTTGACAACCTACACCCATTCCTCCTGTCCTGTCTGCTTTAGAGGATGTGTGTCTTACTGCCTGCAAGTTTCCTGCTAGTCAGCCAGCTGCCCCAAAAAAGGCAGATAGGATATATAATGTTCCTCAGTCTTTTAACCTTTTTTATACATTATTCCCAAACTTAACCCAGAAGCTATAACCTTAGTCGACCCCACTGCTGCTAAAAACGTAATCAATTCCAATCCTACTCTTTTTGATAAGGATTGGAAAATTATTAACAGTTATGGGGAAAAGTGTATACTTCTGTAATTTTGGTTTTCAAAATTTTGAATTGTCAGTCTTATATGTGAAAGTTTGTTCTGACAAACCGTGAAAATATGAGGAAAAGTTTTATCTACAGTTTCTTCTTGTGAGGAAAAATCTGCTTTAAATAACTTAGTTTCTTCTATTGCACAGGTCACTACTCATTGATTGCAATGTGTGCATGACTCTTTTGATACTTCTTCCAGGGCTATGGCCACTGGTACTGTCTTAAGCAGGTTTGAATGGCTACAGTCTCAGAACCTTCCAGAAGATGTTAAAATAGGAATTTAAATTCTCTCTTGAATAAAGATTTAGTGTTTGTCCCCTCTGCTGGAGAGGTGATCAAAAAGTGTGATGAAAGAGGCAAGCTGATTCAGAGACCCTCTTAAGATTTTACAGCCCTCCTTTTCAAAATTGTAAAAGAGATTCCTCTGCCAGTTTGAGAAGAATACAAAATAAACAGTCTCAACAGAATTCGGGTAAACAGTCACTTCAGAAGAAATGGCAAAGGAGTTCCAAAAAGAAGTCTCCAACCTCCCAATACCAAGGACAGTCCAATATGCCTGAATGACTATTCAAGAGACTTTGTGACCCCCTCCCACCCCAACCCCCTTTTTCTTCCAGAAAGTCTTATTCTCCATTTTTCTTTTTGGCAACAGATTATTTCAGACAAATGAGTTCTAATTATCACTCATCAAGGTTACAGATATCAGCGGAAGGAAATTCCTCCTTTCCAGAGGGTTGTTCCTCATCCTCCTGATCGGATCCTCTTGTTTCCTCATATTCGTCATCCAATGTTGTCCCAAGGAATGATAGAACTAATTCTTCCTTCCCAGCTGGGGAATGGTTATATTTAAGGATGTTCCTAGTACCAAAGAAAGAAAATGCTTGGAAACCTGTTCTAGATCTCTTTCCTACACCTGTTTGTGATGGTGCCCTAGTTCATCATGATGTCACATTACAATCTGTCACCTCTTGTTCCTCTTTCATGTTTCCTGGTAACATTAGACTTAAAAGATGCTTATCCTCACATCCATATTCATCTAGACTTCAGACATATCTTAAGGTTTTGTGTGTCTGGATCACATTATCAGTTCTCTCCCTTACCCTTTGGGTAATCCACTGCCCCAAGAGTGTTCCCAAAGTGTCTAGCTCCAGTTATAGTGCATTGCAGGCTACAGGGTATCCATTGTTTCCACATTTTGACAAATTGCTTATCTTTGCAGTCTTTTTAAAAGTGTCAGGAATCTCTTTCTTGGGTGAGAGAACTTTTGCACAAGCTGAGATTTCAAGAGAACATTCCAAAGTCTTTCTAGACTCCCTTATACAGGACTGTGTTCCTGGGAAGTCAGCTAGACACCTCAGTTCAAACAGTTTTTCTTCTACAGGGAAAAAACAGATCTTTGTTTAGGTTTTCCACTCATACTTCAGTCACTGCGAGGGAATACCTCAGGAATTTGGTCTCATGGTATCTATGATTCTCATGATACCTCTGGCAAAACTCCACATGAAAAGCTACAGTGGCAACTGAAGTCTCTTTGGTCTCAGCATCAACACCTTTTATCTCTTCAAATCCCACTGCTGAGGTTTATCAGAAGAGAAATAAACTGGTGAAGACAACAGATATCCTTAAATTCAAGTCTTCCCTTCTCCCTCTATGCTCCAAAGCAGTCACCACAGACACTTCAGACTTTGCTTGGGAACAGTGTCAGGAAAGACAAAAATTGCAAGGGGTGTGGGACACCAAGGGCAGATGCAAGCACATAAATATAGGAGTTGTTTGTCCCAATCAGGGCACTCAGCTCTGAGCCATCTTTGGTCCCCGAGACTTCTTCAAGTAGTTTCACACAATACCACACTCAGGTGGAACATCAACAAGCAAGTGGGAACCAAATCATATCTCCTTTGCAGAGTAGCCATGTTAGCTTGGGACACAGCATCACAACAGAACCTCACTCTGCAGGCATACTACATTTTGTCAGAGCAAAATTGTGTGGCAGACAAGCTGAGCAGGAACAGGGCAGACCCTCATGAATGGAGACTAGACCAGGGGGTCTTCCCACATTTTATTCATCTGTGGGAAGTTCATCAAGTTTGTATTTTGTATTTGAACAAATTTTTTCACAAGACGTAATTTCTTTTTGTAGAACTTTAAATCTTAGATTTTTTTATCAAGAATCTTCTGCTGATTTAGATAATGGTGAATTTAGATTTAGGTATTCTTTGTTTATGCCTCGCCCTGATAAAAATTTTACTATTTTTCAATATCAACTTTTGAAGGATTTACATTTTATGAATAATTTTGATAGGCAGAAAAATTGGGATAATTTGCTACCATTACAATGACAGGTCTTACAAATGTTGAGTAAAAATAAAGACATAGTTATAAATACAGCAGATAAAGGGGGAGCAGTGCTTACTTGTGACTGGGATCTGTATGCTAGTAAGGCCTTGAGTCAATTGTCAGATCATCGATTTTATCAGCAGATGCATTTAGATCCCACATGGGTATTTAAGCAAGACATTGATGATTTTTATACATGCAGTGTATGAAGAGGGTATTATTTCCAAGGAGGTAATGCATTATTTGACTGTTCCGGATCTAGCCAAGCAGACATTCTATATGCTGCCCAAAATCCATAAGAATCTACAGAAACCCCCTGGCAGACCCATTGTTTCAGGTAAGGGGCCATTACCAGAGCCGTTCTCTGCTTTTTTGACTAAATGTCTCAAACCATTATTGGTTCATGTATGTTCAAATATACAAGATACTACAGAATTTCTTAATATTCTTGAGAATATGCAAATTGAACCAGGTTGGCTATTACGTACTTTGGATATTTCGGCCCTATATACTAATATTCCTCACTGGGTGGGGCTCTTAACAATGGAATTGTGGTGGAATCGGGCTTCTTTATATAGCTCTGGATTCAACACTTTTTTATTATGTTTAACAGAGCATGTATTAACAAAAAATGTCTTCTGTTTTGGAGATCAGTGCAATTTACAGTTAAAGGGAACGGCCATGGGGGCTTCATTTGCAGCAATATATGCTGACCTTTTTATGGGTTACACAGAGGAACAAATTACATATGATTATTCTCATATTATATTTTTGGAATCTGTGGATATTTGGCATAGATATTTGGATGACTGCTGGCTGGTCTGGAGATCTGATACTGTATACTTACAAGAATATGTAGACTACTTAAATGAGAACAAGTGGGGTTGCACATTACGGTCAATTTTCATTCATCTTGCATCACCTTCTGGGATGTTCAAATTACAGTACAGCAATATGGAACTTTAAGTAGTTCCATTCTAGGAAATACCCACAATTCAATACATTACTGCATGCCACTACTTGTCATCTACATCACATTATTGACAATATTCCCAAATCGCAGTTTCTTAGACTTCAGAGAATTTGTTCTTCTCCGGAAAACTAAAGGAGCAGGAAAAGGACCTTATTCATCGTTTTAGGAATAGAGGGTATTCCAAACATGTAGTAAATAAAGCTTCTATATCTACAAATAAAATACATAGGTCAACATTATTGCAATACCAGGTTAGGAATATGGTCAAGCAACCATTAAGACTTATTACTAGTTTTGGCCCAGTGGTATGGCAGTAGCGCTGTTACCTCACAGCAAGAGGTTCTCCCGTTCGATTCTCGGCTTGGCTTGGGAGTGCCTTCTGTGTGGAGTGTGCATGTCCTCCCCGCGGTTGGGCAGCATTCAAAAGACATGTGTGCATAAATTGGCATGCCTTCGTTGAAGGTTGGGCATCGAACTGGCACCTCGGCATTTCGTAAAAATCTACTGCCAATCATTAGCGGACTGGAGTTCTGCTGTGGCAATCCCTTACTGGGAAAAGCCAAAAGACCAACAACAACTAGTTTTGGGAATAATAAATCAATTTTTATGAATTTAGTGTATAAACATTGGGATATGTTATTAATGGGTGACAGGTTAAGGGAAATATTACCCCCAAAATGTCTTTTTTCATATAGAAAAGGGAAGACTCTGGCAGGTTGTTTTAATCATTATAAGAAAATATATAAGGATAGGGGTACACATCAAATGAGTTTGGATGGTCGACCATTTGTAGGCTATTATCCTTGTGAACATTGTCATTTTTGTAGATATGTTTGGAAAGGTAATCAATTCACATCTAAAAATATATCTCCAGGTTTTTGACATTTTGGTGTATGGTAACTGTAGCAGTGACTGGGTAATATATCTAGGAACTTGTACACATTCTGCATTTTATGTGGGACAAACATCCCGCCTTTAAAACTCATGATGTTAGAGCATTTAAATGATATTAGGTGTGCTAAGGTTACCAATGCTTTATACAAACATACTGTAAAACATGCATCTGCAAGGTTTTCTTTTATTATTATTGACAGAATTTGCTTTAATAGAAATAATAAAATGTGTTGGCATTCTTTGTTAGATTATAAGTAGAAAGTGTGAGTCATCAAATTGGATGCTTTATTTGCACCTGGTCATAATGAGCATTTGTAACTGCCAATGATAACACAGGGTGCATTATTTAAGATGTTTGTGATGACTGTTTATAGCACTGATGAAGCCTTGATGATGAAAACGGCATGCATATATCGGAATGTGACATTAAAATGTTGCTTTATTAAATGATGGAGATCGGACTGTGTGTGTGGACTGTTGTGTATTTTAAGTTCCTCAAGTTTACCAACATATGAAGACATGTAACCTATAATTAATAAGTCTTACAAATTCCTTGTTCTCTACATAACTCTAATAATGGATATCATTCGTTCTTAATGGGACTGCCTGGGTTAGAGGACACAATAAGTTACAAGTAAGAGCATATCCCACTTTATGGGACATTTCTAACTGATGTAAATGCAGCTGTGAATCTTAGAACATGCATTATATAGTACATTTTTATTATTTACTGTATATACATTCAGCAGTTAACCAGGCTTCATAGCACATAGATGAAGTCTACAATCATGTTCTCTGATACAATGAAAAATAAAAACAAGGAGTCCCACAAATGTGATCACTAAAAACAATGTAAAACAATCAACAAATGAAAAATGAATAGCCATTTAAAAACAAAAATAATCCAGTATCTAACAATGCCCAATGCAGGAGGTCTGTGCTCCCCCTGTATGTGGGAGACTTGCATTTATATCCTGGTCTTAAGAAATGCTAAGTCAATGCACACCAGAGTAGCAGAAATACTCCACAAATTACAAATGCATGTACATCACTCATACCCATGGTATACTAGCTAGAGGCTAAGCCCAGCATTCGCTAAAAGCAACTTTCAGTTTTGGGTTTTGCAAATACGGTTCTCGTTGTAATGAAAGGTGCCCATTATAACATACTAAATTATCACTGCAGTGATATAAGTACATCTGAATACATCACTTTTGGAGAGCATATAGTATAAAGAAGAGACTGAAATACAGTAATGCATATCCAAAAGAAAAAAAAAACACTAAAAAACAAATAAAAATATACTATGCATTCTGAATTTGGGCATTTTTTAATATCACTAAATAGTTACAACATATGAATATTACTTTAATGCTGGCAATGAGAAAAAACATTTATATGCAGAAAACCATGAAGATCCTAAACCTTTTTTTCACTGTGACATTTTGCTGTAATAATCTATTAAAATCTTTTTTTCCTTCAGGCCTGATCATATAATACATTGTCACATTTTCATCAACAGAGAGCAGACTAAACCTCCATTTCATTTATTTTGTCACTTGTTTTTCTTTTCATGAACTAAACATAAGTCTTCTCAACAGAAAACTGCCTTGGGGAATTTAAAAATTTTTCTCCTTAAAATGAAAAAAAAATCTTACAAAAAATGTCACCAAGAAATTATTCACAATGGTGCTGGAATCTTCAAAGAAAGCCATACATTTGGCAAGAACTGTATTAATTCTCTGGAATGTATATACTGCAATACTGAATGCAATATAAAATGAGAAAGCAAGCTTAACTTACTGATTCTGTAAATTCTTTATCAGTACATACTTTGTCGTACCTGATACAATCAGGCATACTTTGCTGTTCACAACTTTTAATATTTAAGGATTAAACAGAATCCAGGAACCATTTCTGTGTAGCTGTCCTTTTCAAACAATACTGGAAACAGATACCACATGTTTATACAAATTAATTGCATAGCTAATGGCTACGTCTGCAAATATATCTTGTTTAAATCCCATCAGCAACAGCACACCAGCTTCACTGACCACACTTAATTTATAGCAGCAGATGCAACAAAAACAAAGAAACATTTTGAAAATGAAATAGAAATATTGCTGTAGGCAGTTGCATGTGTATGTTTATTAGATTACACCATGACAGAAATATGAATAAAGACTAATATAATTACAGCTGTTCAGATGTATTCTTCAAGCAACAATTCAATCTTCCAGGCCTAGAAACCTATTCAAGAAGATATTGCATTTGCTAAGCAAACTTTAAAACAGACCTTTGTTATGAAAAGACTTGGTTTACCATCTCCTCAAGTCTGGATCAGAACTATAGATAAAAATAAACATGTATAAATGTCAAATGTTTGTTGCAACTTTTGTGGTTGCTAAACTGTGAGATGGATATATGTAGCTCTGCTCTTCTCCAAAAAATGGATGCCAATCTGGTGGTCCCTTGCTATAAACAAACTATACAACAGAAGGAAGAAACTGTTGCCAAAAAGAAGAAAATCCCAGGATGCAAAAAACTCCCTCACCAGCCTCAGTAAGAAGCTGTGATCCCTCATAAAATCCTCAAAAGCTAGTTACGAAAATAAAATTGCCAAAGATTCCAAAGACAACCACAAGGCATTCTATAGTTATGTCAAGAATCTAAATGGCAATGCTCAGATCTGCTCTGAGTTACAACAGAATGGCATTAAATATACTGATCCCAAGGATATTGCCAATATCCTGGCAGATCGATTTAGTGCCAACTTCACCCCACTCTCACCTCCTAAAGGGCCCATCTCAATACCAAAAGATTGTCAAATTCCGATAATCACGGCCACACAGGTAGAAACCGCACTCTCCAAAGCTAAGAATACAGCATCCATGGGAACAGATGACATCCCAGGCTGTGTACTACATGAACTACAAAATGAACTGGCACCTCACCTAAGTGTGATGTTTAATCATAGCCTCACCTCAGGCTTCGTGCCCACTGAGTGGCGCACAGCTACAGTTACCCCGCTCCACAAGGGAGGATCCACCTTGGATCCCGGGAACTACCATCCCATCAGTCTGACAAGCCTGATTTGCAAGGGCATGGAATGCATTATCACTGAACTTATAAACAAAGACACTGGCAACCTTCAAACACTAGACCCCACCAAGTTTGGGTTTGTGAAGGGCCGATCTTGTCTCCTGAATCTGACTGACTTCTTCGAATCAGTCTCCAGAGCTGTGGACGAGGGTAAGGCAGTCCACACAGCCTATCTGCACCTTGCCAAGGCCTTTGACACCATCCCCCACTCTGGAATCATAGATAAACTTACTAAGCTGGGCATAAATCCCTACGTCACTCAATGGGTTGCTAACTGGCTTACTGACAGAACCCAGACAGTAAAAGTAGCCAACTCCAAATCCAGGTCCAGACAAGTGACAAGTGGAGTACCTCAGAGTTCAGTCCTGGGACCACTCTTGTTTGGCATCTACTTCTCTGAAGTACAGACCAACACTAAGGGACTCTGGCTAACAAAGTTTGCAGATGACTGCAAACTGGGAGCCATTATTGAATCCCCAAATGATGTGGATATTCTACAAAAGGGCCTTACAGAAACAGATGCCTTGTGCCAGAGCCATGGGCTCAAGCTTAATGCCAAGAAATGTATAGTTATCCCCTTTGAAAAAAACATGTACCCATGAATTACCACATAGGTGGCAGGACACTAAACATCGAAAGTGTGATGAGAGACTTAGGGACACAGGTGGACAGTGGTCTCATTTTCGATAACCACATTGCCACAACAGTCAGGAAATCCTTCTATGTGGCACACCTCATCACTAAGGGCTTTTCATCCAGATAAAAGGAGGTCATTGTCCCACTGTACTCATCCCTCATTAGATCCATTATAGAGTATAATGCCCTGTTTGGTATGTACCTCATAAGACATCTGCAACAGCTTGAAAGGCCACAGAAATACCTCACTAAAAGAATCATAGGCCTAAAGCAGATGCCATATACTGACTGTCTAAAAAAACTCCAGCTATACTCTGTGGCATATCGTCTACTCAGAGGCGATCTCTCCTTAACATACAAGGTCATGTCAAACCCTGAGCTGTTGGACATGCTCCACTTAAAGAAATCCCAATCCCTCAGAGCCACACGCTCCAGGGATCTAAACCTTGTCATCACAATGAACAAAACATGCTGGAGGGATAGGTTCCTGACCCAGAGACTCCCCATACTCTGGAATAGACTGCCCATAAATATCAAGCAGAGCGCCTCTTTGGCCCTCTTCAAAAGGAACCTTGATGACTGAAAGGGAGATAGGAAATTCACCCCGGGGATCATGTCAGCCGCCCTGCTAGACAGGGGCCTGGAGAAGTAAATATTGTGGGAAGAAATATCCAGGGAATTGTTATGGCTAGGCTTGCATAGGCCCTAGGGCTGATAGCCTAGTACCAACCTATGAACCTATGAACCTATACTGAAGGAAAGATCAGAAGGCTGTGGGTTCTGTCCCCATAGTAAGCGCTTGCCATGTTCTAGTACTGACAGTGCAGTGTAGTATTAGGGGGTGTATTTCATGGTTTCACCTGGTCAGTTGACTTGAAATAATGGTCCATAGTTTTCTTTAATAGACTGTTGCATATTTGCAAAATGCAGGAATTTTGAATATGTGACTTTCAGCCATACATATCAGCCAAACTAAATGTTATTGACAAAACAAGAGATGTTAAAAGAGACAAAGGTTCTATCCCCGCACCAGTTGCCTGCATTCGTGCAGCAATTTGAGGGTGCTGTGCTGCTGAGTTCCCATCTTTCAGGTGGGATGTTAAGCAGAAGTCCCATTTTCATAAGTTGGTAGTAGTGTAAGTGGACGTTAAAGATCCCATGGCTCTTGCTGAAGGGTAAAGGGGCTTTATTAATATCTACGTTGAAGTAACAGCTCAAAACAATACATGTTAATAATAAAAATAGCATAAAACTTTAATCTAAACTCCAACTTTTTATGTGAATATTTCTCATTGTCTTTTTCCATCATCTGCCACCTCCCATCTCACCATGTATCTCTGTATATTTATTTCAAGCCTCTTGATTTTCCTAGTCATTTACTTGTACAACAGTGAATCTCCCAATCCAATCTTCCAGATTCATGCTAACGCTGTGCAACCACATTCAAAATGAACTCCTTCCTATCTTCTTTGTACAACCTATAAAACAGTATCCATATTTTCATTCATGCATTCATTCATTCTATCTCTGATACTGCTTTATCCAGTCCAGGGTGATAGGGAGCAAGAGTCTATCCCAGCAGTTAGTGGAAGAAAGGTAGAGAAACTAAAACTGGATATGAAGTCAGTCTGTCATAAGATGCACAGATATGCTCACTCACTCATTCGCTTGCAGCACATACAACCACACCTTTCAACTTCTTAGCACAAGAAATCTTGACAAAGCCTAAAACAATGGGGGGGGGGGGCAAAGCTCCAAAAATAAGGACAGATTTTAAATATTGCTCTTATAAACTTAGAACATTGCTAGAATAACAGGATTTGTATTAGCATATATTTTTTGCAGTATATGGGGTCTGAAACTCAAATGTATGCTTTCTTTAGAGAATTAATTCCTCAGGGATTTGTCAGAAAACCACAAATTTTATGAGGAACAGACCAAAAATATGAGTCAAAAATCTAAACATTCTCAAAAAATCTGGACAGTTGAGAGGTATGCATGATATAACTATGGACAATTTGAAACAGTGCCGTTTCACCTATGTCATGTCTATGGGTTGTGTATATGTTGGGGGATGGGGATCAAGGCACTCAGTAAAAACCATGCAGACGCCACACAAAAAGCATGCTGGTCTGCAGTGCATCCCACTATATCATAATATCCTAATTCTGTTGTTCTCCAAACAGTTGCAGTTTCAAAACCTACGAATGCATTCATTTATATTCTAACAACATGTTGCATTTTTTCACATACCACTAATATATGCACATTGCATCCAATTTCTTCTTTTATACTATGTTTAATTTCTGTTTTTAGAGGCAATTTCCTTGCCAATAATTTCCAAATAAAATCCCATAAGGACATATTTATTCAAACTATTTTTTTCTTTTTATTATTCAATTTATTTTTTTGCTAACAATCCCCATACTTCAAACATAATAGCCAGCTCCAGTAACACAAAGAATGATGATTCAAAACAGTTTAATAAAACACGACCCAACAAAAAGCGTTTGTGTGAAACACTTTTTCAGGTGCAGTAATTGAGAGGTCAGGCATAAATATTTAAATACTTCCTCAAGAGTCACATATTAACAATAATGCATTTCTGTGGGTGAAATTCACCACATAACCTTACTAACAGGTTTAATACTGATCATTTAATTCAAACCAGGATGCTTGTCTAACCTCAGCTATAATCCATCGATATTCAAAACCCACCATCATTCTGTACACTATTTTTCATGTTTTCACTTGTTTTAAGACTTTAAGTTACACTTTTAATCTTCCTAACACCTCATCTTGCCATTACTCTGCCTTAATTTAACTTTCTTCACAACTGTTTATTTTGACACAATTTTCGATATTTCACCTTTACAAAATCCCCATGTTACATTTTCTTTACTTCTTGTCTTCGTGCATAGATTATACATAAATAATATTACGAAGAGAGCCAATAGCTGCATCATAACTAATGCCCCTTCCTTTTCATCTTTACGTATTCTGTCTCTCTTAGCATGAGTTAACCTTGTACTCCACAACATAAGAAATACATGCTCAAGATGGCAGCTTTCAATTTTTATGGTAATGCATACATTTTAACTCCTTATCCTTCCAACCTTAAAACATGGACTTACTAAGATACATTTTCTTATTATATTATATTACTTTTTAAATAATATTGACCCCTCCCCCTTTGAATGACACCAAAAACTAAGCCAATTACTGAAGTCATTTATTTTTTGCTCATATTCCGGTATCATCCTTAGAGAACTAAGAATGCTGCTTAGTGCTAGGCTGATACCTGCCTTGGGCACATATTCTAAGAGCTTCATCATGTCTGTCATCATATAATCCAGGTAGCTACACCTCAAGTCATTGACACTGGCATGAACTATGACAGAATCATAATGGTACTTGTTGCTCAAGACTTGAGTGCATGTGTGATCTGATGGATTCTGGCAACAGTTAGGCAACTAACTGTCACTCTTTCCTTATTCAGCCTGGTAACAGGCATGTCTGTATGCCTTACAATGGAGTCACCATTACAAGAACGTTTGGTTCAGTAGATGCCTGCCTTATGATCTCAGCATCTGTGACTTTGGGATCCTCTCTCACCACATCCATAAACCTTATCTTAGGCCTTCCTCTTTTCCTGTTACCTGGCAGCTTCATCCTTAGCATATTTTTCCCAATATACTCTGCATCCCTCCTCAGCACATGTCCAAACCAACGTAATCTTGCCTCTCTGGCTTTGTCTCCAAGCATTCCAACCTGGGCTGATCCTCTAATATACTTATTCCTAATTCTGAACATCCTCGTCACAGTGCAAATCTTAACATCTTCAACTCTGCCACGTCAAGCTCTGACTCCTGCCTTTTTGCCAATGCCACTGTCTCCAACCCATATAACATAGCTGGTCTCACTACCCTCTTGTAGACCTTCCCTTTCAATCTTACTGGTACTCATCTGTCACAAATCACTCCTGACACTCTTCTCCACCCACTCCATCCTGCCTGTACTCTCTTCTTCATCTCTCTTCCACACTCAGCATTACTCTGAACTGTTGATCCCAAGTACTTAAACTCATCCACCTTCGCCACCTCTACTCCCTGCATCCTCACCATTCCTCTATCCTCCCTCTCATTCACACACATATATTTTGTCTTAGTCCTGCTGACCTTCATTCCTCTTCTCTATAGAGCATATCTCCACCTCTCCAGGGTCTCCTCCATATGTTCCCTACTCTCACTACAGATCACAATGTCATTTGCAAACATCATATTCCACGGGGACTCCTGTCTGATCTCGTCTGTCAACCTGTCCATCACCATTGCAAATAAGAAAGGGCTCAGAGCTGATCCTTGATGTAATCCCACCTCCACCTTAAACGCATCCGTCACTCTCACCGCAGACCTCACCGCTGTCACACTACCCTCATACATATCCTGTACCACTCTTACATACTTATCTGACACTCCCGACTTCCTCATACAATGCCACAACTCCTCTCTAGGCACCCTGTCATATGCTTTCTCTAAATCCACAAAACACAGTGCAACTCATTCTGACCTTCTCCGTACTTCTCCATCAACACTGTCAGAGCAAACATCGCATCTGTAGTGCTCTTTCCTGGCATGAAACCATACTGCTGATCACTAATCATCACCTCCCTTCTTAACCTAGCTTCCACTACTCTTTCCCATAACTTCATGCTGTGACTGATCAGTTTAATCCCTCTGTAGTTAATAAAACTCTGCACATCACCCTTATTCTTAAAAATCGGTACCAAAACACTTTTTCTCCATTCCTCAGGCATCCTCTCACTTTCCAAGATTTCATTAAACAATCTAGTTTAAAACACCACTGCCATTTCACCTAAACACCTCCATGCTTCCACAGGTATGTCATCTGGACCAACAGCCATTCCATTCTTCATGGCTATCCTGACTTCCTCCTTGCTAATCCACTGCACTTCATGATTCACTATCCGCACAGTATCCAACCTTCTCTCCCTCTCATTCTCTTCATTCATCAGACCCTCAAAGTACTCTTTCCATCTGCTCAACACACTCTTCTCACTTGTGAGTACATTTCCCTCATTATCCTGTATCACCCTTACCTGCTGCACATCTTTACTAGCTCGGTCCCTCTGTCTAGCCAATCGGTACAGGTCCTTTTCTCCCTCCTTAGCATCCAACCTTTTATACAACTCTTCATATGCCTTATCCTTAGCCGCCTCTCTCTTTGCCATGCACCTCATCTCCTTATACTCTTGTCTACTTTCTTCATCTCTTTGACAATCCCACTTCTTCTTCGCAAACCTCTTTCTCTGTATACTCTCTTGTACTTCTTCATATTACCAAAGTAAAAAAACACAGACACTAGTCCACTTAGCTCGAACAGATAGAGACCCACTGAAAGGTATCGACAACCTCACTTTATTCCAAACAATGAACAATGTAAAAAGATGTGAAAAACACAGTACATCCAGGTTAAGCGCTTTCATCTGATTAAAAACAGACTTCCTCAGAACCAATTAATTCCAAGTAAATAATTCTATTTATATCACAGTTTTGGCGCCAAAAATTAATAACTAATTCATTTTTTAAAAAATATATAATATAAAATATATGTAGTGTTGCGATATATAAATAGATAAAAACTCTCATTAAATCTAATAATATCTATACCTATATTTAAAATGTTTTTAATAAAATACTACAATTGCATATATGCATAGATGACTAACAATTCTATACATCATAAGCCTAAAGTAATTGTACATGCAATAAATATTAGCTACCTATGACCATAAGTTCATTATATATATATCCTATGCATAGTGTATCAAACCCTGTGATAGTACTGACTGTACTATACCCCATGTATAATGCTGACTATGTATTTCAATAATCTATACAGTGACTATATGAGGGAAAATTCTGAATGAAAATCTATCAAACTGTGTTCTTAATCTTAATCTAGGATTAAGAATGGTTTTAAACTAATATATTCATTGAGTCCCGGATGTGTCATGGCATCACAACAAATCTGCCACTTGCTCTCCAATAACCCAAGGTATGCTTTCCAATTTCCAATACCTACTGACATATCAACTTTATCAATAATGGCAAACCTAAATGTGTGTTCTTTCCCCTTATCAATCACATGTTTACTAAGGGCATTTTTTGCATCACCTTTACTAATTTTGTACATATGTTCGTAAATGCGGGTTTTAAGCCATCGTTCAGTCTTGCCTACGTAATATGCTGAACATCGTGTACACGTGGCAAGATACACAACCCTCTGTGTGTTACAATTCCCTACTCTACATCTGCAAATACTTTTAATGATATTGTCCAAGTTAATGAACTTATTCTCATCGATGTATTTGCACTGTCCGCATGTTCCGCACTTACCAGTGCCCCTTTTATTATTTTCGGTATTGGTTTTGTGAACCCCACTCTCTAATATTTTCTTTAAACTTTTTGAGGTTTTTAGCACACACACTGGTTTACTGCCAACAATAGGACCTCGACACTGGAGAGTAAATCCCAATGTCTACGTAATATCTCCTTGACGAGATTCGTATAAGCATTGAACATAATTATACAAACCTTCCTGTCTTGAATTTTGTTCACTGTTTCGCTGTCTGACCTTACTTTCCCTAAAAGTAGGGGATATTTTATACCCCATTGATTTTTTACATATTCGACCACATCATCAAGCAACCTTTTGGGATATCCTCGATCTTTGAATAATTTGTATATATCATCCAATTCATTCATCATAAGTTCCCTAGTAGAAGACATACGGGCTGCTCGAATACACTGCCCCTTTACAACATTTTTAAATATGTAAGGTGGATGGCAACTACCAAATTGAATATAATCATTGGAAAACGTTGGTTTTCTATACAGTTTGGAAGTGAACCCATCAGCTACTTTATTAATATAAATATCTAAGTATGAAATTCCTTCAGTACCTGTTTGGTATGTAAATTCCAAAAATTCTGTAGTGTTATTAATATACGTTATAAATTCAGAAATAAGTTCTCTAGGTCCCTTCCAAATAATGAATAAATCATCCAAAAATCTAGTATATAAAGTTATAAACTTGTAATATTCACTAGAAAAAACAAAAGTATGTTCCCACTCTAACATAACCAAGTTAGCAAATATGGGTGCACATGATGCACCCATAGCGACCCCTCTGGTTTGCCTGAAAAATTCACCTTGGAACTGAATGTAGTTATTATCTAATATTAGTCCCATCATATCTACAATAAGGTTGATCCTTTCCCAATTTAATCCAGAAAATTTGCGCAGACTGTTACAAAAATATTCCAAACCTGTAGAAGTGGGTATGCAAGAGAAGAGATCCTTTACATCTATGGTAATAAAAGTGATGTCCTCTCCCCATACTTCAGGGGTAAGCTTACTAAGAAAATCCCACAAATCTTTGATTAGGTGGGGAACATTGGCATATGTATGCTTCGTCCATTGGTCTATGGTAACACCTAAATTGAATGTTTTGGATTTGGATCCAAATATGATGGGTCTAAAGGGGGGTTTCTCCAAACATTTATGTATCTTGGGTATTCCGACTATATTAGCCATCCGGGGAAACTCATTCCTAATAAAATTGTATAACTCATTATTAATACGGTTGTCCAAGAGGTACTCTTCAATAGCCAAATCTATCCTTCTATATCCTATGTTAATTTGATTGAGAGACACCTCCTCATAATTTCCTGAGTTAAACAGAATCTCATGTATTTCATTTTGATACTGGAGAGAGTCATATATAATAATACCTCCGCCCTTATCGGGCTTCATAATCCTAATACTCTTGTTCAAAATTATTTCTTCTAAAATATTCCTCTCTGCTTCCATTAAATTATCACAAAACATTTGTTTAAAGTTATTATTAATTTTGATGTTTTTGTGTAACTCATATATGTCCCTACATACCACTTTCTCATAAACTGCCACTTGTGGATTTGTAATAGGAATATACGAACCTTTCTTAATCAATCTCTGTCATTGCACATTATCTTCTTTCTTTTTGTCATTAAATTGCACTGCCAAATTCAACCTACGGCAGAACAGTTTGATTTCTTTGATAGTATCAAAAAGATTAAAATGTGTAGTGGGAATGTATTTCATTCCCTTACTAAATAAAGTAAAAAATTCTTGTGTTATTTTTATTTCTGTATAATTGTACACCTTGAAACGACTGAATGTGTGTATCTTTGGTGGAATGAGCTCAGTACACATAATACTGTCATCTATTTTGAAATCCCCAGACAAGACCTCTGTAGTACCCTCATGTGTCTCTAGACCTTCCCTACCTATCTGTACATTGAGTCCCACTGTCAAAGCCTCACTACTGACACGGCTTAATTTCTCCTTTGATGTGTCTTTGGGGCTGGATAGAATCTCCCCCCTTGAAAATTTGTATCCACATTATTTCTGTAATTTCTACCTCTCCCTGTATTGTGATTCTGGTCTAGGGCATTGGCATCCTCACCTCTGTTGTGTGGCCATACATAAACCCTTCCAATCTTGTAATGTTCCGTATCCCTTTCAAACTTATTCACCTTTCTATTAAATACACTGTTAGCCCTGTTATTTGCTATATGAAATTGTTTAGAATATAAATCCTGCCACTTTTCAAAATCACTATCATTTACTATTTCATCATTTAACACTTCCAATTCATTAAATAAAACAGCTATTTTCTCATCATTAAATTTCATAATCATTTTCATGTACATAAAACCAAAATTATCAAACATTTTGTTAAATTCCTGCATCACAGAATTCTTATATACAATTCCTAAAGGCAATTTGAAGAAGCGTAAACCCTTAGGTACTATCTGTGCTTTCATGCATTTGTCTAAATACGCATTATCAATTTTGGCGCATTTTAGCTGAATCAACTTTTGACCTAATACAAAAATCTTAGCTTTTAGTCCATCTGTTACATTACTGGACCCATTTCTACTTGTTGTTCTTTTGTGTCCAACATTAACTAGAAAATCATAATCGTCAGCTATAAAATCATGAAAGACATCATTAAATTTATTCGCATTACCCTTGTTACATTTAGTAACATTCTGCCCGATATTCAGTCTCTTGTTTGACCCATAACTGGGACTAGAAATGATGTTTTTATTAACAGTACCTTTATTATTATCCACACCTCTCCCAGTGATGTGTGAATACGTTTTCACATTTTCTCGCTGCTTAGGTCGCGCTCCCAACCGTTGGTTTTCCTCAGAGTGATGAAACAAGCTGAAGTCGAAAGTGAATTCAGCCTCGGATATGCCAATATCATTAGTTTCTTTAATGTCCAGATTAGTCGATGGTGTTTTTAAGTCACAAGCAACCGCTTGTCCATTAGGTATCTCGCCCAAACTGTTAAGAGTGATCCTTTCAGCTACATAAGCTGGTGTACCACCTGTACGTTCTAAAATAGGCGATGTAGCCATTCGTGTACCCGACTGCACAGAATCAGCTAACTTCCTGACCAGTTCCAGCAGTTTGTTAACATCTGCTTGAAGCGTGGTGACTTCCGCACATAGCGATGTGTACTCCTCTCTGCTCAATGAAGCCTCGGATGGTGTCGTGTCTGCCATATCCCAACACAGAAAACGAAGCAAAATGAAGCAACCAAAGTAAGAAAACACAGACACTAGTCCACTTAGCTCGAACAGATAGAGACCCACTGAAAGGTATCGACAACCTCACTTTATTCCAAACAATGAACAACGTAAAAAGATGTGAAAAACACAGTACATCCAGGTTAAGCGCTTTCATCTGATTAAAAACAGACTTCCTCAGAACCAATTAATTCCAAGTAAATAATTCTATTTATATCACAGTTTTGGCGCCAAAAATCAATAATTAATTCATTTTTTAAAAAATATATAATATAAAATATGTGTAGTGTTGCAATATATAAATAGATAAAAACTCTCATTAAATCTAATAATATCTATACCTATATTTAAAATGTTTTTAATAAATACTACAATTGCATATATGCATAGATGACTAACAATTCTATACATCATAAGCCTAAAGTAATTGTACATGCAATAAATATTAGCTACCTATGACCATAAGTTCATTATATGTATATCCTATGCATAGTATCGAGGCGATAGGTCCTATTGTTGTCAATAAACCAGTGTGTGTGCTAAAAACCTCAAAAAGTTTAAAGAAAATATTAGAGAGTGGGGTTCACAAAAACAATACCGAAAATAATAAAAGGGGCACTGGTAAGTGCGGAACATGCGGACAGTGCAAATACATCGATGAGAATAAGTTCATTAAATTGGACAATATCATTAAAAGTATTTGCAGATGTAGAGTAGGGAATTGTAACACACAGAGGGTTGTGTATCCTGCCACGTGTACACGATGTTCAGCATATTACGTAGGCAAGACTGAACGAAGGCTTAAAACCCGCATTTATGAACATATATACAAAATTAGTAAAGGTGATGCAAAAAATGCCCTTAGTAAACATGTGATTGATAAGGGGAAAGAACACACGTTTAGGTTTGCCATTATTGATAAAGTTGATATGTCAGTAGGTATTGGAAATTGGAAAGCATACCTTGGGTTATTGGAGAGCAAGTGGCAGATTTGTTGTGATGCCACGACACATCCGGGACTCAATGAATATATTAGTTTAAAACCATTCTTAATTCTAGATTAAGAACACAATTTGATAGATTTTCATTCAGAATTTTCCCTCATATAGTCACTGTATAGATTATTGAAATACATAGTCAGCATTATACATGGGGTATAGTACAGTCAGTACTATCACAGGGTTTGATACACTATGCATAGGATATATATAATGTACCTATGGTCATAGGTAGCTAATATTTATTGCATGTACAATTACTTTAGGCTTATGATGTATAGAATTGTTAGTCATCTATGCATATATGCAATTGTAGTATTTATTAAAAACATTTTAAATATAGGTATAGATATTATTAGATTTAATGAGAGTTTTTATCTATTTATATATCGCAACACTACACATATTTTATATTATATATTTTTTTAAAAATTAATTAATTATTGATTTTTGGTGCCAAAACTGTGATATAAATAGAATTATTTACTTGGAATTAATTGGTTCTGAGGAAGTCTGTTTTTAATCAGATGAAAGCACTTAACCTGGATGTACTGTGTTTTTCACATCTTTTTACGTTGTTCATTGTTTGGAATAAAGTGAGGTTGTCGATACCTTTCAGTGGGTCTCTATCTGTTTGAGCTAAGTGGACTAGTGTCTGTGTTTTTTTACTTTGGTTACTTCATTTTGCTTCTTCATATTACCACCAGGTCTCCTTGTCCTCCTTCCTCTTTCCAGATGTCACACCAAGCACCTTTCTAGCCATCTCTCTTACTAGCTCTGCTGTAGTTACCCAGCTATTTGGTAACTCTTGACTGCCACCCAGTGCCTGTCTTAACTCTTCCCTGAACATCGCCTCACAAGTACCCGTTTTCAATTTCCACCATTTGATCCTTGGTGCTGCCCTCACACTCATCCTCCTCTTCTTGATCACCAATGTCATCCTACAAACCACCATCCTGTGCTGCCTAACTACACTTTCCCCTGCCACCACTTTACAGTCTCCAATCTCCTTCAGACTGACCCTTCTACATAAGATATAATCCACCTGTGTGCATCTTCCTCCACTCTTGTATGTCACCCCATGCTCCTCCCTCTTGTTAAACTACGTATTCATCACAGCCATGTTCATCCTTTTCGCAAAATCCACTACTATCTGACCTTCTGCATTCCTTTGCTTAACACCATACCTACCCATCACTTCCTCACCCCCTCTGTTTCCTTCACCAACATGCCCATTAAAATATGCTCCAATCACCAGTCTCTCACTCTTGGGTACAGTCATCACCACTCCATCCAACTCACTCCAGTATTTTTCTTTCTCATCCTTCGCACACCCAACTTGTGGAGCATATGCACTAACAACATTCATCATTACACCATCAATTTCCAGCTTCATAAACATCACTCTATCCGACACTCTTTTCATCTCCAAAACACTCTTAGCATACTGTTCCTTCAGGATAATGCCTACGCCATTTCTCTTCCCATCCACACAATGATAAAACAATTTGAAACTGCCTCCGATACACCTAGCCTTGCTCCCCTTCCATTCAAATTTCAATACAAAACAACTAGCCTGAATACCTTCTTCTGCTACCAGAAAGAACCAGTAAGCTAATTATAATTAAAAAACTCACTGGTTTGATACCAAAATCAGTGTAAGCAGTACCGATACATTCAGTATTAAGCAGTTTTATCAAATGCCTTTTAGCCTGGTGAGTAGTATAAGGGGAGAGACTTTACAAAATGATATTTATGTGCTTGTTATCAACAGCCAATGAACAGAGAGAGGAAGAGACTTATGTTGCCAAACTATCACAAGAGACTGATCCAGCAGATCCACTGGGTTTAAGAAAACAACTACAAAAGGGTGTGTGGGAAGAAAAACAATTAGACCCTTAGCTCTGAGCTGACTGGCCTGGAACTGCTTTATTGCAAAGACAAGTCCTATACTAGTCTGACGTATGCTCAGTACATAAGAATGAAACTAGGGGTTTAATAACAGCAGTTAGACCCCTTAAACAGCAAAAATGCAGTGCAACTTTGTACTAGAATTACTAATATAGGCGTAAAGACCTTAGCTAAAGGAGATAAAGACTGTTAAAAGTAATTTAAAATCACATCAAGAAATGAAAACACTTATCTGTCTTTCTTTGTCTAATGGAACTATTACCAATACAAACCCATTATGTTTTTCCTGCCTTAATATAGATTTGTAGGTAAATCCCAGGCAATCAGTCATCAGACAATTTTCAGCCTAGCCAGAGCATCCAGTATCGACAGCTGCTGCTTGCCTGAAACTGGAATATGGATAACAGACCCAAGAAAAAATCATAAGCATCCATACAAATATCTAGGTTAGTCATGAATGCAGCCAGGGGACCATTTTGCTTACCATGTGAGGAAGTTTACTCTGCAGTTGGAGAATAAGCTGAGATAAGAACCTGTGCTTCCAACATGTGTTGTTAATTTTTTGACAGAGGTACTCAGTACATCTGTCTGAGGACCCTTTAGTTGCATGAAGACACAGGAGGATGGGGTCTTTCATGGTCTAAGAGCCCAAACACCAATTGTATTAGAGGAGACAAGATGAACAAACATAGGGAGTCATCAACTAGGGTACCAAGATGTGTGTTTAAGAATACGGTCAGTTTTAAGAGTGATTTTGATTAATATTAGCCCACACTCATTTCTTTCCTTAAAAATCCCTAAACCTTTTGTCTACCATTACTCCTGCCCATCAGAACAAAGTCATCTGCATAGTCAGTATACAAGGATATTCAATTTACTCTACACACTCCAACCTTTACCCTT
The DNA here is from genome assembly GCF_019279795.1 of Protopterus annectens. NCBI lineage: Eukaryota > Metazoa > Chordata > Ceratodontiformes > Protopteridae > Protopterus > Protopterus annectens. The sequence goes on from NC_056746.1 coordinate 798,779,786, forward strand.
CGAGAGTCTTCTCTGTGTTTTTCCTTACTTCACTCATACACTACTGAAAGGTACTGTTTTTAATGGTCATCACTGCTTAATATCTTTCTAACCTTATTTTCTATCTATCCATTTATCATTCAGCATACCTCAGATATGTTAACACACTACATAAATAATTTCCAAAACGAATCTCGTAAATCAGAATTTTCCAGTAACATACCATTTTTAACTATTCTTCCAAATATCCAATCACTCCAGAAAACACTTTCACAAACTCACATCCTGCCTCATACCATTCATTACACACTTCTTTTTATCATTTCCAGCTGCCATTTTCAAAGACTCCTTAAAACCTATAATCTAAATCAAATAAGCCCTGTGCAGTTTTTTTTCTTTCCTTTTCAGCCATGTTCTTACTTTTTTTGTTAACGTTTTGCTCCAAACTTCTAATTTTTTATTAAAAATATGTTCCTTTCCTAAAACCTAAAGATTTCTCTACTAACTCATTCCATCCAATGGAGCTCTTCAAGTTAATACTGTAATTTCCAGTTGTTGCACCCTGAGCCTTTTGAAAAAGCAGACTGTATGCTAATATTTCAAACAAATACACATATCTGTATAACGATATGTGTTACTAAAGAAGTGTAAATGGCAAGGCAATCTTTTCAATGTTCATTTTCATTAGATTCTATGTCTTAAGCTAGATTTGCAAAGTCACAATAAACAGTTTTTGTAAAGTTTTATAGACATCTTACAAATGTCTACATAGCAACTCACAGTAAGTATATACTGTCAGCAGCACTTTATTCATCCAGCCGTGATCTTACACGAGGCTAAGCAGGTCTGTCTGTGCCACTTGAGTGATGAGAAATATAAACATTACAATATCTGAACAGCATTCAATAACTTCTTAGCTACACAGACACAAGTCTGATGTAAACACAGTTGTGTTCTCCATCATGCAGACTTTAAGATGACATCATTCAGCAGCCTGTATGCAGCAATATTTTAGAATTATTTCTGCAAATATCAACAGGCAATATCTAGCTCCTAGAGGTGTCACTAGGATGATCCTAGAGAAATGCCTGGAGGTGTCACTAAGGTTTAATGATGCTCCTCTGACCTTCTCACGTACCATTTCATATTATGCAGCTCCCTCCCTACTTACCTTCTATTACTTCCATATTAGGTCTATTTATCTTTTCAGTTTCTGAAAATAATGGGAGAACAGCTTCCTTTCTTAAAATTATATATTTTTTTCTGCCAGTAGCTTATCTTCCTTTCTATCATTGAAACATTCACTGTCCTTTCTTTTCCTCCCTCTCTCTGCTACCCTTTTATACAGTTTCATTTAACTCTGCTGTACTTGTTTACCCTGTACTCTGTTTACTTTTTACATCAAAACTATTCCAGCAGGACTTGGAAGGTACAGTCATATCCCCATGATCCCTGTATAATTGTTACAACATATCTAAATAATCTTTCTTGGAATAACATTTTCATTCAGTTTAAATATTCCTGGTCGCATTCTTTGTGAGCGTCTCTGTCCAAGGATACCTTATTTACATATGAGAAAACGATATCCAGGCAATCTTCTATTTAACCATTTAACTACCCCATTTTTCTGCCATCAAATTTCATAAATTCACTTTTGTCAAAATATCTTTTCCTAACTTAACACCGTTACCTTGCTTTGACCTGTTTTACCAGTCCTCTCGTTCCCCAACTCAAAACTAAAATATCCTCACAAAGAAATCCACTCGATACCTGTAAAAAGAGAACAGACCACATTCTTAAGAAAACAACAAATACCCAGCTGCCATCTGCTCATGTTTTCTTTTGGTACATGTTCATTACAGATTTTATGCAGTCTTTATCCCTAATTATACCATGATCCCCCCAAAACGTGCACGCTGATTGGCCAGCATGCCCGTTCGAAGTTAGTATACTAATGGAAAGGGTCCGCCCGGTTTTTTTTTCCATTAATACTCGATGAACTTACAAAGCTATAAATTTGCTATGTTAAATGGGTTTAACATGCGAGACAAACAAGCAACAGGAGATCTCTCTCTGTTGCTTATTTTTAAAAGCTCAATATGTAAAATAAACCACATTTTAAAAACAAAAATAATGTTAGATCTCCATTGCTTTCCATTCTTTTTTTAATGTTTTTTTAACATGATTTAACGAATATGAAGCAAACAAACGGAGACAGTTTTTGTTTTGTCTGTTTAGTTAGTTTAAACTTATTTGTTAAACCTATTTAACTAATAAACGAGATCTTGCTTCCAAAGATAAAGTGTTTCTCGCTAAGCTTTAATACTTGAGCCAACTGGATCGTCAGCGCTGCCCGGCAGAAATGTAACACAGACGGGTATGAAGTAATTCTGCGGAAGGGCATTAAACAGGGTCTATACTATGCCATTATTTAAGGAAAGTAAAAATTTCTTTTTCTAAATAGTAATAAATGGTATCGGTTGTATAATTTCTGTTGGTTGGCTTAGTTTTTAACTCAGGCCCCCTGGCTTTGTGGTCCACCAACCCGGGCGCCTATTAATTAAATGAGTCCACATAGAAACACCATCCTGGTATAATATTAAATAAACTTTTGCCCTTAATATTTGCCTCTTTCTTAATACCTCTCATAACACTGAAACAGGTCTCCTCTCTCAAGAACCCCGAATATCTCCCAACTCACAGTAGTTCTAGTTGTTTTCTGTTGTGCTCTTTAAATAATCTCACAGTTTTCATAAATAAAACTGTTTTGACCTTTTTATCCCTTTAAAGCTGCCCAGGAGTAGTAGTATTTTGCAAGCCATTACCATTTAAAGTCACCAATATCCATCTTTTTTCTTGCATTTTCTTTTTTAATTTTTTAAGGCGGGTATTCCCATTCCCACTTCTCCCCTTTGTATTCCTTGAGTTATCTTTTCTCTTTCCCTTTTTTTAATCTCTACAAACTTTTTCTCTTTTTGAACTTCCTTCTCTTCCCTTTTCTCCTTTTCAGCTTCCTCTATGTCTCCTTCTTGCTTCTTATAGAGTCTTAATTTTAAATTACTGTTTGAATTTCTACCTCTTTTTCTACAGTACAATCTGGATAGTAATGTGGGAGGTTGGCATAATGGTTAAGATGTTTACCTTACAGACACAAGGTGCAGGGTTTGATTCCCACATTGGGTAATTGGCTAGGTTTACAATGGCCCACAAGGGTAATTAGTCTAGTATTAATCTATGAATCTACGTGTTTCTCCACAAAGCACATAAGTCATACTACAGGCTTTGACTATATATCTTAAATTACTCACATTTCATACACTTCCTTACACTACAAACTGCAATTAAATACTTCACCTTTCCACAACTATTTTGCATCATTCTGCACATCTAAAAAATCTCTGTTATATTCCAAATAACGACATATTTTGTTTATGACCTAGTTTTCTCCAAACAACATGCATCTTAAGTTCAGTTTCTCAGTGCAAAGCTTTATTTTTTCAGTTTCAAGTTCTTACTACATGTTTACATGTGATATGCAATATCATATCAAACACACTTTCAGTCATGCTGTTTTATTTCAAGTCTTATTTTGAATAGGAAATGCTTTCCATGGTAATGCATTTTTTTCCAGTTTTCAAAGTTTCCTGCACCTCATTCAATTTCTGCTGTTTCAACACAAATACTCATCAAAAAATGGTTTGATTTCAAAAATGTAAAAAGGCACGTACACTTTTAATGGTAACCTTTAATCTATTATCTCACTGCAGTTTAAATATCTGTCCAGAGCTAGTTTAATGCAATGTTTATACTTCAACAGCAGAACATTTTATAACATCTTCTGACAGTTTATGCCCTGACTTGAAAGTTGTATGTTCTGGTTCACTGTTGGGCAAAATGCTAGTTGACTCCAAAGTTCCTCACTTCTGCTACTTCTGACTGGCCAGTCCTGAGTACTTTAACAACCAACTTTATTTTTTAATTAAAACACTACCCTCTTCATGTAAGAACATTCTAGCAGTGCTTCCATATTGCAGAAGTTAGCCTGTATGATCTGTAAACATACAGTTGCATCATGCCCAGCATCAAACCTACTACCTATATACAAAATGACACCTGCTGAATCATACATCCTGTCCTTTCAGTATGGTTTCTCCATCATGATATCATCTTCTGTTATTTCAAACAACTGCTTGTAAGTTTAGATGACCTATCCAAGCTGTAACCTGACCACTCCACAATAAATTTATCTTATGTTTCTTCAAGTAATTCATTACACAGCAAGGTACGATTTGCATGCGTAATGTCATCTCCCTCTTCCTCCATCTGAAAAAAAAAACTTTCTGCAATGTACAGCACTGCCGAGTACCATCTTTACAAAAGTGGGGGTGTTTTTATTAAAATATTTATTGTACAACAAAAAAAACCTTTAGATTCTAAATCTCTTATTCTTTATATCATTATATCTTGCAGAGATCAACACTAATGTCATATAAAACAGATTTTTATCTATTGTCAAGAAACATTAGCTGCAGTTGAAATCAATATTTATACCCCCTTCACAATGTCCCTGCTTCTTATTAATAAACACCCCTCTCCACACTTCCTTTGTTACATAATCCATAGCTTTCGCATAAACAATTTTTATATCTACATGTGAAACATCAGCATCAAGCAAATTAGGATAATAACCCTATTTCAAGCCTTCACAAACTAAATGCTCTACAATATACCTTTGATACTTCAGTTGTCCTTGTAAAATAGTTTTAAATCTCTTACTTTCTAGAAGAAATGCTGTACTTTTTCTACCCCTGTATAGTCTTCAGACAGACACAAACCTTCCCAGTTTTCCTTTATAACTCACTTCTGCCCTAACGGGTATCTCCCCATGAGAAAAACATCCACAAGAAATCCAACACACGATATTCTTCACAACAATTCCATTCTATTCTTGGGTACAGAAAGGTTTACAGCAATACGGACGCCTTCTCAGAAAGCTTCTACACCTCACTAAGCCTTTCAAATTCTTGTACCACTCTACAGTTGAGGTTTTCCCTCATGGGGACCTTGCAGGAGACAGCAGTCTTACTGAGGAAGTTCCATGCTAATGTGGTAATGTGATAATTTGTCATGTACACTTCACTAGCTGCAAATTTTCCCATAGAATTGCTCAGTCAACTAAATTTTACTCTAGGAAGAAAACGTGAACACCATCAAAAGACAGTGTTCGCCTATTCACCCCTAAGGATGTACTCCTGATGTAGATAAGTGGAGTGAAGTGATGGGAATGTGGCTTTGGCAGTCTGTGCATGTAAATTAAAGAATGTGTGTTTGTGCATGTCTGTAGGGTCTAGAAAGAGGCTAAATGAATGTGAGTGTGTCCTTGTGTTTCTCTCTGCGTTAATAGTTGCACTAGGGGGAGGTTATGTATGGGAAGCCAAGTTGTCACTTGTGTTGAAGCCTGCAAACGGTTGTGTATATGAGCATTTCAGTAAGTGCAAGTGAGTGTGGGGTGCTTATGCGTGTGTGTGTGTGTGTGTGTGTGTGTGTGTGTGTGTGTGTGTGTGTGTGTGTGTATGTATGTCCAGGGGGGCTTGCCTTTACTAAAGCAATGGATACATTTCTAGGTTAAACACTAGCATGGTCAAGTCTATTTCTCAGGGTAATTTTGCTTTGTCTCTGAATCAGAATCCAGATGGCTAATTGACTAAGTGGGCAAGTTCATGGGCAGAGATGAATTCTCTGAGTCCCATGTTATATTCTTCCTGTATCACAATCCACCTGGGAATATAATAATTTTTTTTTCATAATCCTCTCATACCACTTCCCCCTTGAATCTACATCAACTTCCTGATCCCAAATATTGAATTTCCTGAATTATTTCTGAAAAATACCTTTTTCCTCTGTGGTTTAGGACCTTTTAATTTGTTCAAGGTTCACAAGCAAGTATAACACTAGCTGTCTTTTGTAGGTCATTTAAACCTAGCCAACTTCTCTTCAATGGTGAGATTCAAACCGTCTCCCTATTGAAATGTTGGCACTCAGGAGAAGAGTAAATTTTGAATGTTCTTCTCCTCTAAACTTCTTTTTTTTGGGGGGGGGGCATGCCTTCCCCCCATGTGGTGTGGTACCACCCAAACTTATAAATATTAACTCTGAGGTCACCATATCTTGGAGAAAATGGAATATTCCAAGAAATGGCATGTTGGACTTAGTATATATAAGTCTGTTCTTTCAGCCATTTAGTCTCCATATTTCAGGACTCGCTGTGGTGGGTCCCGACATTTCAAATGGTTGCTATTCAAAATCTTAAGCATGTCTTTGTGAACTAAACATCTTTACCATTAGGCCAATTAAAACATAAATTTGGAAGAAATATTTTAAATTTGTTTTCAACAATTTATGTAATAAGTCTGTGCCTCTTCTACATGTTTTATTGTTGTTTTGAAACACAAACCACTTAAAATCTACCTGGTGACATATTTTAACTTCATTGATCTTCTGATGTAAATAATATGCCCTTTTTTAATACAATTTAAATACAATTCCCATATTACAGAAAATGATAGACAACTTCATTTCCACTCTTTCTGCGACTGGATATATTAACGTAAAAATAACGTTTAACTTCCTTATCACTAATTACTACTTAAGCAAATGTATTTTCTTTGTATGACTTTATATAGACTTTCCAAAGTATTGATGTAGGTTATGAACAGATTCCTGTAATACTGATTTACTACTTCATGTTTATCTTTTACTCTATACTTTAATCATATATACTTTGCACCACTCATTCTATTTCTCAGAAGCAAGTCTTAAATTAATATCATCATTCCATACTCCATTTCGATCTATTTTCTTTTTCTGGTTATAACCAGAAAACTGGTTCCGATATTAAATGGATTTTTCTCAGCTTTCTTTTCAACTGTTGTTTCTCGTAACCAATAATTAATGCTTATGATGTCTTGATATGCTCTAAAGGATGTGAACACAAATAATGACACGTCCTCCTCCTTAAATTCTATCTCTGACACAAATAGTTACTCTGTTCTGCCACCCCCACTTCTACCTGTTCATCATATTTATTGGCCCCTTGGCTGTCCTTTCTCCCCTTTTTCATTTTACCTTATCCAATGGATAATTAAATCTGCTGCACAGAACACATTTACATTCATCATAAAGTAATCTTCCAGCTTTCAAAAATAAAAACATTAATTTACTATCAGTAAGCAAGATGCAGAGGACAGTAATAAATGGAAACAAGTGATCTGCTGTGGCGACCCCTAACGGGGACAGCCGAAAGAAGATGATGACTATGTGAATACAGACTGCATATCCTACAAAAAGCATTACGAAAACTATTATCACTTTACATGGCTTGGAAGAATTGGGGAGTCTCAAAGGTATACTGGTCATATTTCCCCATGTCTGTATAAAATATCATCCTGGGCCTCCCTGAAAACAGGTCATAGGCCCAGTGATAAAATAAAATCATCCAAAACTGCAAACAAATAAAATAAGGAAAGAAACATGAAAATATGGAGCAGAATGATATTTCATTTTTAGTTATTAAGCTTTAACTGTAAAAATGAAATGATCTTTCATGGACTTTTTCTGCCAAGATTCAGCTAGATCATCAATGGAATATATTTATATCAATACCGCCAAATGTATTTACTATAGCTATAGCTATACAGCAGTGTGTGTGTATATATGGATGGATACATAGATGGATAAATAATGTTTATATATCTATACAGAGAGAGAAAAGATCATTTCAAGTATCACTTTAACCCATTATGTTATTATGCTTTCAAGCAGTTGAAGGACTTCCGTCTACCCACAGAAAACCTATACTACTACAGGAAGAACATGCACGCCTCACACTACAGGAACCAGTGGTTAGTTTGGAAATCCAGAAACTGTCTTAGCCACTTAGGTAGCACTTTATCTTGATACACGTAAAGTATGATACAACTTTTTTCCTGGAGGTATAGAGATGGAAAATTGACTGAGATGTTAATCTGTAAGGAAGACTAAAGGCTGTAACTTCTTAAAGCTAAAATTTCTACTCGTATGATGTAATGTTATAAAAACAATTGCACATGCACCCCGCTGAACATGCATGATCAAATTTATAATAATACAGAAATATGGATGTACATGCATGTATACATGTGTATGTACCCACACATATGTGGTACAGAGAAGGACTGCATCTACCGATGACTACTGTCAACTACAAGCCAAAACAGTCTTTAAATATGACATTTCTGCATAATAATAACAATGTTTAAAGAAAAACAGTAGCCATGCAACAGGAACAATTGTAGTGACTGACAACCTAAAGACGGTAATATGGTGAAATGTGTAAAGAAATGATTTGCTTTTCTTTTTCCCTGTTACTGTTTACTTTACATTTCACTGAGGTACGGCATCTTCAAAATGGAGGTAATAAGTTATTTGCATGGGGCGCTGCAGGGGGAATCTTCCCCATGGTAGCAGTGTTATGGAGTTCTTGTACTGAGCTGTATTTATGATCATGACAACGAATAGAAAAGTTTAAGTTTTGAAAGAAAAAAGCACCCAGATTGTAAAAAGTTTAACTGTATAACTTCTTAGGTGCGATAACAGAAAGAACATCCTTGTATTCCCACTATGCAGTGGTGGCAAGCAAATTCCCAAGCCCCTACTCTATTAATTATGTCATGTGAATGTAACACTACCTCAGTGTTGAAACAGTATGAGAAAATGTGATGCAAGCAACAATGAAGGCAGCCACTTAGGTTATGTCTATCAGAAAAGCACATCCTCATAACACTGAGATTCAAAACTGTCACCTCAAACTTTTATTGTGCTCTTTTAAAAATCTGAAATAATGAACAAAAATAGAAAGTTGGACAAGTCTTTTCCAAAGGTGACTGTATTGCAAAATAATTATCACATTGACTTGAATCTCAAACAATAGTTGTCACATATATGGGTGTGCAAAATGATGCCAACAATGCAAGCGCTAAGGGAAAATATGCAAAAGTACTTAAGTTATAAAGCTTTCTTCAACATATTGAAGGCAGTTTGCTCATTTTTTATCATAGGCCTTAAATATATGCATGGTAACTGCTGTTTATGAACAGATCTAACAAGCTCTACCTTTACCTATTACCTCTCCTTTGCATTCCTCCTCCTTCCATTTCTTCCTCTGCCAGTCATCGCACCTTTAACTTTTGTATCTATATATTCTCCAGACATCATCTTTGCTATTATCACTGACTTTTTCCTTTGTACTAATTCCTATGTTATCATGTTATAGATGTATGCATTCATGCTCCCCATCATCCAAATTATCAAATTCAGTACTCCTGAAATGCATTTTTAAACATATTTACTAATTTTTCTGAACATATTTACCTATATTGTTTACGTACAACTATATTTCAATTATGGTGTATGTAAAACTGTATTACTGTGTGTAAGCAACTCAATGTAATCTTTTGGAGATTTTCACCCTGGGCCTCTGCTATAAATAGGTCACTGCCCTGTAAGACTTTACTAGTAAATAAACAAACAAACAAATAAATAAATAAGAATTTTAATAGGTTACTATGTATGTCATTTTACTGCATCCAAAGTAAAATATTCAACTGGTTTGGAAAGAGGATTTTTGGCTTGAGTTTAAGAATGACTAATGCCACTTTTTATGATGTAGCCCGTGGGTAATTCTTCCTTTTCCACCACAGAGCATTTACATACCCAAATATGTAATTTCTCCACAAAGTAAGACTTTAAATATGGGCATAATCCCCTTTCTGGGCAGACGTTGAAAAGAAGATTGACTTTGTTCATGAGATGGTATCCCACATATAGACTCTTAAAATAAAAATGTAGTCAAAAATTGAAAAAGTACAGTTTTGTACCTACCATAAATGTAGATGTCCGATAGGTATGCATCTGCAGTCATAACATATGGGTTGTCCTGCCTCACTGGGGTATAAAGGCATCAGCTGACGCCATTTTCCTCAGTCTTTCTTGCCCCAGATGCCAGGTGCCTCTAGGAAGGCTAAATTATAAAAAAGTAAAAAGAAAAATTGTAGAGATCAAAAAGATAGATTCCCCAGCTAGCTAAGAGGGTAAGTACCCTAGGAATACCACAGAGGGAAGGATATTGGACATCTACATTTATGGTAGGTACAAAACTGTACTATGTCCTTCAAGGAGCATCTGCAGTCATAACATATGGGTAGAATACCATAGCCAAACTGGGGGGAGAGGCACTAAGATACGATGAATGTGCAGTTAAGATCCCTTGTAAAACTGCAGTTGCAAATCCTGTTCGGGAGTATAGGAAAAGGAAGATTGTAATGGCAAATGTATGCATGCTCAGGAGCCCAAGTTCTGCTTTGTCTTTGTGGCACAGCCCCTAGGAGGAAAGCTGTAGTGCTCTTGTGTCTAGCTCCTGATAGTGAGGCCTGATATTTCCAGGAGTGTCTAGATGAGAAATGAGTAAGCAAATATCCATTTTGAGATTGTCATTTTGAGATTGTCTTTTTTCAAATTGCTTTTCCTTGCACCCTGTTGCATATGCTACCAGAAGTCAGGTCAGTTTTTCTGCTGTCTTTCTGTCCAAGTCTGTGGGTTAGGGAAGAATGTAGGTAAATGAATAGCTTTCAAGGGATACCCTGGATATACCTTTTTTGGCAAAAAGGATTGGTTTGGTCTCAGAGACACTCCTCCCTGAAGTGAAAGAAAGGGAAAGAAAGGCTGCACATGCCTGTAACTGTAATACCGGATACCCCTCTTTGCTGAAAGTGCAAGAAGCAGAAGGCAGTTTTTTCCAAAATAAGAACTGTAAGTCTGCTGTTGCTGAAGGGGAAGGGGAAGTGTTAATTTTTTTATGAGATCCCATGCAGGCAGAGGTGGAGAGAAGGGAGTTTTACATTTTGATATTTCTCAAAAATTGTCTGAGAGCAAAGGAGAGGAGAGAGGAGGGATCCATGTTGTACCTGCTGAAACCTGCTGATGCATGAATCTGCTAAGTATTCTAGGATGTGTGCTAGGTTTGCCAGTGTGACATTTTTCCTTTTGCTGCACTCCAGATAAAGGACATAGAGGTAGAGGCCATGAGTTTGTCGAGACATGCTTCTCAGTAGCGGGTACCAATGCTGCCTTAGCCAGTCTGGTGCTATCAAACCTTTGGCTTGGCTGTTTCTCTGAATGGGAGAGGTGGAAGGCATATACTGTCAGCCTCCAGCTGAAAGAAAGGAAGTCCACCCTGATTCAGGCCTAAGTTCCACAGGTCCATTGCCATCCGCATAGAGGGTATGAGGATGTGTCCCTGCTGTGGTATTGTCCGTCCTTATCAGCAGGTGTCCTTGCTGAGGAATGATTTGAATCCTCGATTGCATGCTTCACTGCCAGCTGGTCTTGGGACCATAGGCCTGGATACATTTGTCTTCCATGTGTGCCCCCCAGCTAGGGTCTGGCGTCCGTGGTGATGGTCTGTCTTGGATGTGGTTTGTGGAAAGGCAATCCTCTCTGTTGATCTGGCAGGCCAGCCCAGACCATACATTCCTTAGGTACCATTGTAATTTTCTCTCATATGCAGCCTGGCATATGTTGACTGTGTATCCCAAGGCTTGCAGCAGTTGTATGACACATAGCCAATTTTTTTATTATTTTTTTTGTTGTCCGCTTGTTGTATTAGGCAGTCACCAGGATATGTGTTCAGTGTGGACAAGTCGAATATAGGCCCATTGATTTTTTTTTCTTGGTACACTGATTTCTGGCTTGGTGGAAGGTTTTGGCATTCCTCTTTTTGGTAGAGTGTGAAGTGAAAACCCGCTGCTGTCTATTGTTTGCAAAGTGTTGCAGTCGCAGCTGTGGGCGCACTTCTGGTTGGCAGTTGCCACCACTGACCCCCTGCCTGGCCCCTTGATTGACCTCTGAGATGTATAAACCTTTTTACCCCATCTCTCTAATGCTCTTGGTTTCGAGGCAGCTGCAACACCCTTAGGGCCCTGAGAAATGGTTTCTGGGTCTGTTCAGTCCTAGGCCTCTTTTCAGGAGGGGGTTGTGGAGCCCTGTCTGGGTGACCTGATCAGAGAAATAAGGTCTCAGCAAGGCTGAGAGAATGAGAACTTGAGGTGGGTCTGTGAGAGGGAGCTTTTGTGTAGGTAAGGCCTTGGAAAGTTAGCTGCTTTAGCCCTAGAGAAAGGACATAGTAGAAGCAGGGGGGGGGTAGCTGCGCCCCACGAGTAGAGATGTCTGTCAGATGAATGTGTTTTCTGTAGCCGACTCAGCCTGGCCTGTGGTGGCCTCGGTTGTTGGGCATGCTGCGGATGAAGATGAAAGGAGAACGGTCTCGGTTTCAGCGACTAAACCCGGACACTCGCTGTAGCCCCACTGCGGTTTTTTGAGCCAACCAAAAAAATGGTCCTTTTCCTTCCGCTTTTTTTTAAATGTGTAGCTGTAGTCGGTCGCATTTTATATAGAGTGGAAATCCTTATGAGTATTTGTTTCCCACAAGTTAAACAATTATTTACTTTGTCTGACATCGGCTGAGGCAGAAAGAAGTCCCCCCAACGGTGCTTTAGAAGTCTTCGGTAGCTGAAAAATTCTGGATCAAAGACTGAGGAAAATGGCATGGGGCGATGCCTTTATAACATCCAGTGACGTTACAAGCAAACATTCTAAATGAAGTCTCGTTGCTTTGGTGAATTGGTAGTGGTCAGAGATTCAGGGTGATGGATGAAACTTTCAGAATATACATCTAATACACCTTGCCCATGAACTAGAGACCTGTCCATATTGTTAATAACAGCTCAGTGCAAAAACTCATCTCAAATAACAACACTGCAGCTTCTGTGAGCAACTGTCCTTTCAGTGCAGCAATTTATAATGGTGGTAGCACAGTTTACGGAATAAGGTCCAATAGCCTTAACATTAACAATGCAGCCTTGAAATATCAAAGAACTCAAATGCATCAAATAGTGATCCCATAAGGTATGTGTTTACTTCCATTTGTGATAATTTCTCAAGAAATGAAGACAAGTCTTTGGTTCAGATAGGAAGACAGTCCTACATTTCTTAATGTGGGTGGCTGAAAGAGGATGCTGAAGCTGATAACAATGATTTTTTTCTATTTTTACTACAGGATAAAAACAGAAGACTGTTTATCATGTACATGAGAATGATGGACTACTTACCTATCACTTGTCACAGTGAGGATGAATTAAACTGGAAACTCTGATACTGGAAACTGCAGTCTGCAGATGATGGTCAGGGATTTTTTTAATACTAAAATTAAACTTTGTTGTCGTGAGAATCTTTTACTTCTTTGTCAGTGATCTGTCATTACTAGATAACACTAACTAATATCATTACAGGACATAAACAATAATTTATGGAAAAAAACACATTTATTCAGTGAATTAGTCCTTTGTTTTGCATTTAACATCACTCACTACTTTGTCATTGCAGTCACATAAAAAATGATTTTATTTATTTATAAATAACTAAAAAACATCACTCACTACTTTGTCATTGTAGTCACATGAAAAATTATTTTAATACACAACTAAAGGAAACATTTGAATGCTGCAGCATGAGTAAGGAGAATAGCGCACCTTCCCAAGGTACAAACTTGTAGGGGCACCAAAACATAAAAAAAGGTCCGACAGCTTACAAGGTTTAAAAAAATAACAGAAATTGGTGGTTACAGAATGTATAAGCTGTTGAGTAAGCAATCATAACTGCTTAATGAAGGATTGGAAGCAGTCAAAATTTGTTTTTAAATATTTTCTTGTGGGGAGGAGGTTTTACAAAATGGGTGTGTTGCCCAGGGTACCAAATTCCCCTTACAACCCTGGACTATGCAAACCAATATAACAGGAAGTAATGAAAGATTACATATTCCAATGCAGAGTCACTGCAAAAGCATTAGGGTTAAAAAAGTAGTACAGCCAGGTTGGAAAATTTTACACATTTAAACTACAAAAATAACAAGTGTGCACAAAGCAAATTATAAGTGGATGTACTGGAGTAAGAGTAGAACCCCAGCTCCTTGAGGGGCCTAATAAACTGTACCTCAGAGACAAGAGTATAACACCTGATGAAGACTTCCTGTAGAGCTTACACCAGGAGTATTACATGCAGATTTTCTACTAGTTAGCTGTTTTACTACTGAATATCTCAGTTAATTCTGCATCAGTACTGCTTGGTTTCTTTGAAAAATCTATTTTTCCATTTCCTTTAATTATTGCACTTAACAGTCTGTCCAAAAGCCCTGTATTTTGGAAAAAATGTTAAGAATGTACCCCCCCCCAAAAAAAAAAAATCAAGATATCATTCTTTGTAGCTAAGTTATCACCATGCCATCATTGTGGTATTGAGGAAGATTTGAAATTACTAAAATAAAGGAAAAACACCCATGTGTTACTAGCAAACTTTACTACTATATTTGACAAAAAAAAAACAAACAAACAAAAAAAAACAATGAACTCTTTATGGATACAACAACTTTTTATTTCTTATGCTAAACCTGGCACCCAAGATGGTGATAGGGCTGAGGGATGACATTTTAGTAAAATAAATAAATGCTTGTTTGTTTTATCCATGCACTGTTTATTGTTTTTTTTTTCTGGTATATATCTTTCACTTGTAAGGTGTGAAAACTGAACTTGGTGCTATTTCTAAATTACTCCCTCTATCTACATGGACTGTGACAGATTACAAATTCTGCCCATAAGCAAAATGACCTCAGAATCTTTGGAGTTAGTAATGACTGTTAAACAATAAATGAAACAATTACTGTTCATATGAATTCACACATTAATTGAGTAAAACCTGCTTTCACTGCAGCATTTATTCCTGCTTTGGTGTGCTGCAGGTTATTCGACAGGAAACAGTAAATAAAATGCTCTTCTTTTGGAAGCAGATATATTCGGTAGCTGTAGTAACAGGAAGAGGGACCAATGTCTGCACCACAAGTGGCAACGAAGCACAACACACAGTGCAGCTGTGTGAGATGCTGACTGTGGCAGTAAACGTTTGAGGGGAAGGCTTTT
Source organism: Protopterus annectens (assembly GCF_019279795.1). Taxonomy (NCBI): domain Eukaryota; kingdom Metazoa; phylum Chordata; order Ceratodontiformes; family Protopteridae; genus Protopterus; species Protopterus annectens. The sequence continues at coordinate 798,794,827 of NC_056746.1, forward strand.
GCTGCAGTATTATAACACCAGCTTATTAGCTTAGAAATCTCCCTGCACTTTCTAGACTATAACTCATGGCATAAGTGTCAACACATGAACATGCACAGCCTCCTTCAAACCCCAAAATACACCACAAAATGGACATAATCCAGGGGTGAGGCCTGCACCTACATCTTCAGTGCATGCATTTGTTAACAAATGTCTGGTTATGGGGAATAAAGGGAGACACAACATTCAGTTCCCTAAGAACTCTCCAAAAACTGTGAACACAAGTCTGGCAATGACAAAATCGTGACAGTAGAACAGAAAATTGTGAAACTTGCTGATCATATTTAAAGATTATTTTTCAGGGGACGGCTCTCCTACACCCTGTGTCATGGGGAACAGTGCCCTACCACTGCTGCCACACACACACACACACACACACACACACACACACACACACACACACACACACACACACACACACACACACACACACACTTACATATACTAACTTTGACATCATGTACCTGAGTGTATGTGGAATGATTTGAGATACCATAATCTTAGAATTAGTGTAAATTCAACATTTCTCATGCTTAAATTATTTTTATTCTGGGGATCGCAATTACTGTCCTCAGACTTTCAGCTTTCAGACTGATATTTTATATTTCTTTATATTTCTTAACTGAGCTATAACAGTCACCCTTTTCTTTCTGCAGAGGTATGACAATACTTAAAAAGCAGCTGCTTCACCTACAGTCATCAAAGGCTCATGGATAATCTCTTTCAGTGGACCGGAGTTACCCATTTTCAATAACTGACAAAGCAGCAATTTGTCTTCATGTTTTCTGATATGATCCAGTTTTGTTTTAGAGGAATTTTAAAAGTGAGCCATCAATGGAATCAAAGAAGGAATGTTATTTTTTTCCTCTTTTGTAATCCATATTTCTTTTATTATCCTTCTTCTGTACTTACTTTAGGTTTATCCTACAACTTCCAAAAATTATTGTTTTCCAAGAATCTTTTCCCTGTCTGACTTTTTTCTCCTTTTGCCTCATTCATTCATTTTTCCAGCATTCACTTTATCTTATTTATAGTCAAGGGAGAACTACAGCTTATATTGGCAAGGATATAAGACAGAGATCCGGTACTGGATGAGATGATAGGCCACTGCTCAATGCACATATACACTCACAAAGATATTGTGCACACAATTACATGATAGCTACTTCACTATATTTACGTGGGAGGGGAAACGGAGAGCCTGTTAAAAAGCACAGGGACATTTAGAGGACATGTTAACTCCATGTAGAAGACATGCAGAGCTGAGAACTAAATCATGCCACAAAGTACTGGCAGTGTGTGTGTCTCTGTCTTTTATTTTTTATTTACAGCTTTCTGTAAAAACTGTAAGACAATAGTTTTCAAATACTCCAGTCACTCTGTCTTACCTACAGTGCTTATTACATGTATCAGGCAATGCGCAAAGAAATATATATATGTAAAACACCAACTAAATAATAATGAAATAATTGACAATAAATATCTTTCAGCACTATTTGTGTAATACAAGCACACATAGTCATTGACTTCAGTGGAGTAGTCATTACCGACGAAATAGCTCTTAAACAGCAAGATCCATGCAGCTGCTTCACACAGTTATAATAATGTAAATATACTTGCTGACTTGAATGTAGGGTAAAAGAAACAAACACAGCCAAAGCACACCTGGTTTAGAAGCTATATGAAGAAATGGGGATAAAACTTGTTTTACATGGGACACATGTCAGGTATTGGAGGAGTTGCAAAACAGCGGGACTGACATTCGCACAACACGAGAGAACATTAATCAGTTTGAAATCCAGGTCACATGACAGCTGTCTTCAGTAATTACCTCTATGACGCCACTTATCTGGTGCTCTCTTCACTGAGAACGAAAGAGCGTTTGAATCTATTAATTATAATAACCTTCATACCCATGAAGAGGTGAACCTATAATTCAATGGTTTAGCTCTTTTCTCAGCTATAGGACCTTTACTACTACCTCTTTAAAGAGGTTTTCATGGTGAGGCATTCGCAAAAGTGGAGTCCCCCCAGTACCTATTCAAGAGCTACTGCTATTCTCCATATGCATAAATAATCTCCTATTACACCTTAACACAATTACCTGCACAGTGTAAACTAAGAGAATGATTATTTTCTCCACTAGCCCTACTTTTAAAACAATTCAACATAATCTGCAAAGTATCTTTACTCTGCTTTGGAACTGGCTTATTGGCCATGACCTAACTATCGACAGGAAAACTTCCTCCTCCATGACATTTGACACACTTGACAAACTTGCTGAAAACTCCTCTCTACAAGTTATAAATCTTATAGGACTAGTTTATTCCATCACTGCTCTTTTGCACCAAAAGAATCTAGGAATAACCCTAGATGAACACCTTTGCTTTTCATTCTACATTCCACATCAACCACCTTACAGATAGAGCACTACAACAGTTTATTTACAAGTACTCCAAACTATTTCCTTCAAAGGAAAAAAAGCTCTTAGCATTACCATCCTAATATCAAGAATTGAATATTGTTTACTAATTAATGCTGCTAACTCCTCAAACAATGCATCAACATTACAACCAACCACTAATAAAATGTGCGCCTTTATCAGTCAATCCAGCTCCAAAGAATATCACTGTGCAATGTTATAAAAGATCAGTTAGTTACCACTGACAGTAAAATGAACTTTCCAGCTTAACACACTAATTCACTAACATTTAATCTGCTATTTAACAGACACTGTTCCCGTCCCACATCTAAACATTAAGCCAAAGACACTTATTTATCAGATCCTACTGACAGTACCCTCTTATTAGTATGTCCACCATTCAAAAAAAAAAAAAAACAAAAGCCCAAAAAAAACCCCAAAATTCCTAGGGTAAAAATCCTTTTCTAAGATCAGCCCTGCATCTTGGAACTCATTACCTACTAACTCAGACCTCAGTCAGTTTACCTCATTTTCAGAAAAAAATACTAAATCACATTAAAAATGAATATTTATTGAAGTGTTCCCAGAATGAACACAATCCACGTCTCTATCACCCTCTACTTGACACATTTGTTCAAGTACAAATGCTCTTACTTGTTTACTGACTTACAAATGCAGATTTGTTTCAAGTGGGCTTACCAGGTAATTGTATAATAACCGAAGACAATGTATACATGTGCATATTTACTCTGCATTATACACTTAAACAACTGTTCAGTGCTACTGATATTGTGATATCAGTTAGCAGAATTGCAATAAGAATCTTCAAAGTGCACATCTGATTGTCATTTAGCTGAACTTATTTCTTTGCCAAATAGCTTTGTTGTGGCTGAAAAGAGTCTTTGGCTTAGTCAGTCCACTCACTCAACTAAGTGTAATAAATAATAAAAAATAAGCCAAAAATGTTACTGTTGTCAAGAGTTCTCTAATATGAAAAAGAACAAGATACCATTTTAAGTATGTGCTAATGTATAAGACAATGCTGCATGCCCTGCTATACATAATATGAGACAATGCTACATGCCCTGCTACACAAAATGATACTAACTTGTATTATACCCTGTAACACAAAAAGATACTACCTTGTATAACACCCTGTAACACAAAACAATACTACCTTGTATTACCCTGTGTAACACAGATACTACCTTGTACTATACCCTGTAACACAAAAAGATACTACCTTGTATTATACCCTGTAATACAAAACTACTACCTTGTATTATACCTTGTAACACAAAGCGATATTACCTTGTATTACACCCTGAAGTTGTGGTTATGAAATGGCCTTAAAATAGGTGGAAAAAGTCTCACTGTGATACAAAGATCTGAGCTTTGACAGTGTGGTTAGATCTACTGTTTAAGTAAGTCATCTTCCAGTTTTTCACATCCCTCATATTTTGCAGAACATTCTACCAAATGAGCTTGTGTGATATATTACTATGTGACGCTAGATATTAATAATGAACACCAGCCAATGATAAAATTAACTTCAAAGTGAAAAAAGGAAGTTTTATATCACAGTGTAGTGTATTGTAGAACATATTTAATACACATAGAGGTAAGTATTTTATAAACGCATTAGTTATATTCAGCTTTTTAAAAGTTAGTCCTACTTCCTGCCTGTCTTCTCTTCATGACACTAATAGCTTATTAGCATACACCTATAAATAATGCAGTAGGATGCTTCAACCATAAGGTGCAAAACAGGTCAAAGATACAGGGCACGCAGGCACTTCCCAAGATTTACAGTCACTTATTAATCTCTAATGGGCAGATATAACTGTTTAACAGCTCTAACAGGTGGTGGAAAATAAACCTGAAGATTTATTGTTTTGGAAAGGAAAGCAAAGTGTTGTACAGCAAGCAGTCTGTATAAACCGAAAATACAGCCGCACTTACAAACCTCATTGAAGAAAACACTGTTGACTCTTACATCATACTATGCATGTCTAAGTGAATCTCTGACTTCAAAAATATTTATGACAACCTGGTTGCTACTATTAACTGCTCGTGTGGCAATATAGTATAAACAATTAACACTATACGCTATTCATAGACTTCAGTCTATTGCTAGGGTTTGACTCCCTCGACATCTATTTCCAACAAGTGTGACTCTAAGTCAAGCATCCCTTAAGAGAGGCACCTGTTTTAAGGAACTTAGACAAGAAGTTAATGTCTCGAAAATTATAAGATTAAAGTGTGGCTTCGTAAAACATACATCTGCATTTAATAATTGGATAATTAAACCAACTACTTGCTTTTCTGAGTGCAGTTAATTTAATATTGTCATTTGCCGAGGTTGCCCAATGCATGTACGTAAGGTATCTGTGTAGTATATCCAAGTAATTTCATCACTCTGGGCAAAACGGACTACTTCTCTTTGTGAACCTTCACAGTTTTAATACGTCAAAGTCAAGGAGCAAGAGTATTATTTACTTTTACTCAAGACGCTGCTGTCAAAACCTCTGTCTCTTTCACATCTCCACTGATGTCTACAATAACTCCTAGAATAAAGGTTTCCAAAAAATTACACATACATTAGAACAATCAGAATTTGCTACTATTGTGATTCCCATCTAACTCATGGAACAAGTGTTTCCCATTGTTTTACACATAAAAGTATGTGAGGGAAGGAACTCTGCAGTTCTTGTGACTCAAATGAAAAAGTTTTGCAATTCCTGTCATTTCAATGAAACGGTGAGAGATAGGGAGGAGAAAATAAGATCAAAGGGGCACAAAAGTGGCACATGTTACACTGCAGAAGAAATCTATCCTTTGTGGTCATACCAGAGAACCAAGCCTGCTACACCACAACAAGATTTATTTTGTGATGTACGGTACTCATTCAAACATATGCGAAAATATCACATGGGATACAAGCAGAGTAGTAACTGCTGTATAGCCAACCCTGTTAAACTCTAAATCAAAGCAGCATGTTAAGAAGTTCAGTGCTGTAATTATGTTCCATGGGAATAAAGCTACCTGGGCAAAGTTTGTTAAAACAGCATCATAATGACCAACTAATGCTGTCTATTATGTACATGGGAATTAAAGTGCAGTAATCTAATTTACTGTAATATGATGCTATTACCATTTAACCCCATGGAGTATACAAGACTTTTTATTAGTATGGGGAAAATGTTACAGGCTTTAGCAGTGACATTAAGATCATAGCTGTCTCTACAGGATGTAAAAAAAAATTAAAAAATGGAGCAGTGCAGCGCTCTAAAATATTGCATCGTATATTTAGTAGAAAAATGCAACATACAACATCAGAAAAATGAAAAGCACAGACATAAAAACATGAACATACACTTCAGAAAGACAGCTTCACTTGCAACAAAACGAGGAAATGTTGTTGGAGCAGTCATATTTCATTATCTGAAATTTGAGGGGTATATCATCACTACACATTGCAGTATTGTGCTTTTCTGCAGCAACATGGACTTGAATGCCTCCTGGAAGTAAAAATAAGTATCCTGATTGTTTTCTGACTTAACTACAGACCAAGCAGAGGGAGTGCATCAAAAAGACAGGGTCATTCACTTTGTGTTTGGCTTAGATAAATATCTTCGTAACTTTCTGCAGGGGTATATTCATTCTTCCCCTTCACATCAATATTCCCTGCTGCTTACACAAAATATGGTTCACAGTAAGGATCAGTTCAGCTATGAGTAGGCTGAAATGCAATTCAAAGCTCCTGCCAAATGAACCTTACTGTCAAACCTTGATGGTCAAAAAAAACCCAAAAAACAATTAAAACCATTTTTTGGAGGTGTATCCATTGACCTGCATACCCTCTTATTAAATGTACTAACTGTCAAGAACACAACTGCACAGAGATATAAAAAGCCAAACATACTGTGAATCAGTGCCAGTATGCAAACAGAAAATGCACCAGAAACAGACATTGTGTAGCTTCAGAACAGGGAAATGTACTGAGTGCATTAAAATGTTATCCGGAGCACACTCAACCAAGCACAGGGAAACTATAATGACCTGGTTTAGTTAACTGGTTGTAACATGCTATTACAATGGAGGACTAAGGTCTGGGAGCACCAGTCCAAAAGATTTGGCCATAAAATGGTTCAATTTTAGAAAGGCACCGAAGCTTTTCTCACTGTTGCTGGTTAACAGCCCCTGTTACTCCAATTAATTTTATTGGATGAAGTTATTGGGCTTTTTCTCTTTATGCAGGAAGAATGCTCTATACTTGGGGGGTCCTGTGTGATGATGATGACGAACTGAAGGAGAGCCTCTGCAGGCCAAGCACAGACTTGTGACTACCTCCTGTCTAGGTGTTAAAGATCTGTCTGAGATCAGACCTGCAGAGTCACTTTGGAGACCCATGGGGAAATGAACACAAGAGGAGGGCATTCCATTTGATTCAGATATTTTACTCACAGGGTACACACTGATGCAGTCTGAATATTCATCTACCATGAACATTTTTCACTGGAAGTTACTAAATTGTTCCTTCGTCATCCCAGAGTGAATAAGAAAGATGCTGATTGAACCCCTAACAGATGATGGAAATGCTTCAGCTCTGCTCCCAGCTTCTGGGAATACATACATATATATATATATATATATATATATATATATATATATATATATATATTTTTTTTTTTAAGACCAGAGAGAAAGTTTATTGAGGACCTAGTATATTAACATCAGGAAACAATACCTGTAGTTGGCACAGTCCACCTAAAGTAAATAAAACAAGATCGAAAAGTGCAGAACTGTTGTAAACATAAGAATAATAACATTATAAATTATGAAATGCAAACATAAATATGGAGGAATATTCTTCCCATTCAGAACTGTCCAAGTCCTTATGACACACTGAACTGAGGACATGGAAGTTGGTCAGTAAAATGTACTCTTTAGGGGAGCATTTTCCAGTACTGGAAAGACTGGTTAACAAAGATGCCACGACTGTCCTGGTCCAACACCATGCAGTGCTGGTTGCACAAAGCCTTCAGATGGTACAGAAAGTAATCAAAAGTGAATTGGAAACAATTTTTTTGCTGAGTCTTCTTAGCTGGACATATTCTGGAATAAGGTTCAAGGAGGCTTGATGGAAAATATGGACATCCTAATAATGTTTTGACTACCACTAATAAACCTTTGTGAATTCCCATGCCTAAAGATACCCCTTTTTCACAAGCATTACTAGTTTGGTTATTGGTAACCCTTGCTAGGACAGTCATATATGGCCTTCAAAGGCAAGCTTCTAGCACCCAAAATTAGTTAAATGTTATGAAAGACGGACAGCTGGATAGTCTTTGATGGGAAGATGAAGAAACTGAGACTTAAACTAAAGACACGGAACAAACATTGTCTAGTCTTTCTGACCATGTGACTTGAAGTGGATACCAAGTAATGAGAGGCTAGGCACAGGCCAACATCAAATCAAAATAACAGTGTCCTGTATAGTAGACATGGAAAACATACAATATGAAGAAGAGAAAATGAGAAGGGGACAACTGTCCAGCCTTCATGAGAAATAAAATAACTAAACAGTCTGGTTTGCAAAAGCGGATAGTTAGGCTTGAGATGGGTCACAGTGTGTTTGGGCCTCAGAGGCTAAGTATGAGGATACTTATCTGATTCAAGTTGGTTAGAAACACCAGAAAAGGGATTGTTATCGAATATGTAATGGCCAGGCAAGAAAAATGATACTGGCAGGAAATAAAGAGTTTTCTGTGGTATGGATTTCAGAGTAAAAACTAGGCATACCTTTCAATTGTCTAGACTTTGCAGAATGTCCAGATGTTTGCCTCATATTTTTAGTCTGTTTTGAAAGAACATCGAGATTTTCTGACAAATCTTTAAGGACTGAAGTTACTGACTGAGGAAAGCCATTTGAGTTTCAGACTTTGAATCCTTCAGAAAATGCATGCTGATGCATAGCCTACTACTATTCTGCTAACCTTCAAAGTTTTATTATAATATGTCACTAATTTCTGGCCTTTGTTACCCCTTTATTTTTGGCTTTGTCTAGAATTCTTGTGCTAAAAGGTTGAGAGGTACAAAACTAGGTACAAGAGAGTATCATTCAACCTGTGATAAGACTATGCAGGCTGGAGAGACTGACATTCAAAACGTACTACCTGGCCCAATTCAAAATTGTTTTACCTGAAGGGATAGTTGAATTTATTTCCCAGAGGAGGGTCTCCAGAAACTGAAGACAGTAAGACTGAATCTGTGAGAGGAAGTGACAAAGGAGAGTGGCAACATCCCGATCCTAGTGGAAAAGACCAGAAGCAATCTGAATTAGCAAGGAGACTTCCAGAATCCTTACTGTTATTCTGAAAGAAAGTGATGGACAAGAAATATTTAGGGACTACTGTGGAAAACATAGCAAAATATTTGGATAAAGTTAGTATGAACAGCAGGTGCAAACATAATTAAACCTTGTCCCTATGTTTGGGCTCCCCCCCCCCTTTTTGTCGGCCTTTGTCCAGATTTCTTGCATTAAGAGGTTGACAGGTATGACTTGGAAATACGTAGGATTACAACTTTAAAAGGTACTATTGCAGCAGTGAGTTGAAAAAAAAGGGATTGCTATATTTTTTGCAGGGGGGTTCGGTTTCTTTCCTTAAGGGTGGATTAGTAAGACAAATGAGTTATGGGAGATGATACTGCTACAGGACTTCACACTGAAGAAACAATTTGATGAAAAACAACCTTAAAGCGATAATACTAATAGTCAGAAGCTGCATTATTATGTTTTCTCATTCTTAGTGAGGCTTGTAATTTGAAATGCAATGATACTAATTTAAAGCAATGTTATCCATAGTATTTGCTTTTATGTATCTCAATACAATTCAATTAAAATATTAGTTATTTTCATTTGAATAGATGAAATGCAAGTTAATTTCAAATACATACAACTTTGTAGTCAATGGTTAAAACAATATTTTATTTATTAAAATAGTTATACTACAGTGATACAAGCATAAAGTTTATAATACTTAAATGCATTTTTTTATAAATTAATCTTTTCTGTTAGTGGGACAATAAGGTGTAAATTTAGTAAATCTAAGATTAAGTTAAACATGACACAATTCAGAGCACCACTGTTCTTAGTCTTTGGTGAGAATTATATGTAAAATTAAAATGACAAATGTTAAATAATTAACTAAAAAATGGGAGGAGGTAATACATATAAACGGATGGGCAGGGAATGGATAACTATGTTGAAAGTACAGACACATGTGAACACTTTAAATGGTAACTTCACAGTGTTGCACAAAATTAAAAATGAGTTAAATTAATAACTAAAAGGGACAACCTCTTGCTGACATGAAAAAGGAGAGGAGGGCAGGGAGGTGTGTGCAAGGGAGGTAATACATATAAACGAATGGGCAGGGGATGGATAACTATGTTGAAAGTACAGACACATGTGAACACTTTAAATGGTAACTTCACAGTGTTGCACAAAATTAAAAATGAGTTAAATTAATAACTAAAAGGGACAACCTCTTGCTGACATGAAAAAGGAGAGGAGGGCAGGGAGGTGTGTGCAAGCTCACTGAATGAAACATGCAAAGAGGTGCCTGCAAGTGTGCTCAGCCATATAGGGAGGCAGATGTAACCTCACTAAATGAAACATTCAAAGAGGTGTCTGCAAGTGTGCTTAGCCATATAGGGAGGGGGATGTAAGCGTGCTAAATGAAACATTTAAACAGGTGCCTACAAGTGTGCTCAGCCATATAAGGAGGTGTGTGCAAGCTCACTGAATGAAACATTCAAAGAGGTGTTTGCAAGTGTGCTCAGCCATATAGGGAGGGGGATGTTAAGTTGCTCCTTTCTCAGCTAGTTTTGTAGTAGCTAAATACTGAGCCCGCTAACCGCTTCTGAAAGAGGCTTAATGCCTTTATCTTGGGAGTGAAGGTTTGGGCAGTGCTTTTGTATGGAAATGCTGTACTGGCATTAGTCTTGAGTTTGGTTATGGTGCAGTCAAATACGGGTTATAGAAAAAACATTGTAAGAAAGGAAAAAAATGCAAAGTGAAACAATGACAAAACAAGGTCTTGGAAGTTAAGGTCCTAATACAGAAGGATAGATTAGAAATGAAAGGCATAGTAGATTACAGAGGAATGAGGAATCTACACAAGGATGTAAACAGAATAACATCCACTGTAAAAGGATATCAGTCTTTTATTACTAAAGAAACATAAATCAGGTATGGTGTTACTACAAGAGACTCAATTACCAGTGCAAAAGAATGGGAAGTTATTGAAACGTAGGTGTTCACAGGTGTTTTTTCTCAGGTTAGCCTGAAGTAAGAAGATAGAGATAGTGACATTAACATCAAGGGGCCTTTTCTATTTGGTTGAAGAGATAAAGGTGGAGATACAAGGCAGATATTAAGCATGTAAGTGAAACTGAAAGGATAGGCTGTGACAGTTGTACATGTTTACATCCTACCCAGGACATAGAATAAAGAATTGGACAAAAGGATAGGACTGTACAGTATTAGGGACTGATGCTACAGGCAGGAGATTGGAATGTGGTATACAGAAAGAAGACATAAAAGGGGACCATACAAGGGACCTGATGATGTTAAGGTACCTGCAATGGTTTATTTCTCAGTTCACCCAGTACATGGCACAATAAAAGTGCACCTAAATGTTTAAGGAAGCCTTTGTGGCAATATACTGGAACATCACAAGTCTACAAATATGTGCTAAAGAAGCAGAGAGGCAATGCATTTATTTGTACAGATGGAGGATGGTTTTTCATACCAATATGACACTGAGTAATTGGAAACATCCTAATATGGTACATATGACAGGAATTCATCCTGTTATCCCTTCTGATCATGCACCATCGACTATGAGCATTACAGTAAGAAGAGTTATCTTCACCAAATTCTATAAGTTAAATTTATATTTCTGCAAGAAAAGTAAGTATGAAACTGAATTTAAGAAGTCTGTATGAGGACAATGTGGAATTACAGGCAGACTCTGAGCAAGAACATCAGCAAATGGAAGGGCATGGAATGCATATAACATTTATTAGCAGCATTCCCAGCAACCTTTCTCTCTCCCATACTGCTTTGCACTATATCCATTCATGCCCAGAACAGTACCTGTCCATTATTCTACATTTCGCCCTCTTTTTCCACAAATAAACCCTCAGTCCTTCCTACCTTAACTACTCCTCATACTCTATCCTTTCACACCCTTCTATTTCTTACATTTCAGAATCATAAGAGAAGATACCGGGACAACCTCTCTCTCCTCCTTCACAGAAAATACTTTCTTCCTATCCACCTTCTACCAGCTTTCAGACTCTTGCCTACAGCCATACAACTTCTTGATTCCTGCTACCCCACTATCTGCCATCAATAAAATATAGATCCGTTTACTTAATCATGCTACTCCTCAGCTCATCCATTAATCGCCTCCTCTTACTTAAACATCTCTCACCTTACCATGACTCAGTAACAGCTCTCAACATCTCTCCAACTCTGACCCAACCACCTATCCATAATTCCTCTCTACACTTTCCACACATAGCACCAAACCCAATTAATGATGCCCCTAACTTCTACCCCAAATGCAGACTGATTATCTCCATTTCAACTCAAATCAAAAGAAAATTAAATGGGAAAATACTTTCCAAAAAACAATATTAAATATTAAATAATACCCCAATACATTAAAACTCTTCTAGGAGGAGACATTTACCCTGATCCTCATCCCACCTATCACAAGCAACATCAAGACAATTCCCTTCCACACACTACTCTAATGCAATGGCCTACCCTCCACTCTTGTAATCTAACTTTTGCTGCCATAAGGATTAGAAGCATAAGAAATAAAACTACTGAACTACATGCCTGGATTACTCAACACAAGCCTGATATTCTCAGTATAGCTGAAACATGACTTCAACCCAGCATAAATAACTCCAAAATAACACCCCCTGACTACAATATCATTCATAATGACCACATAAAGAGGAAAGGTGGTGGTGGCATTGCTCTAATATTTCCAAACAACTACCACATTTCACCTACAACAAACCAACACCAAAATTCAGTTCAGCAGAGCTTCTTATTACTTTCCTGAAAATAAACAGTTATAAATAAATATGTACAACTGTCCTTTACATCATGCTTGGTGACAATACAGCTACACTGAAAGATACCCAACACTGGACATCAATAACAATTCCACATGAAAGCACACCACTAGGTGATGTTAATATCAACTGGTTGGACATAACCTCTAGCTAGCTCCCCTACATCTATTGTGAACTTATATAGTTTCACACAACTAATTAATAGCCCCACATGTTATAGTGACATATACAACTTATTTGACTGGATCCTAGAATCAGACCCTAGCAAATTCACTACCACGGGAACAATGTCAGACCCTCTTAGTGAACATCTCCCAATCTATACAACTAGACATCTCACACATCCACTCCAACAGCATGTTTATAAAGCAACACACAACCCTTCCAAGTTTAGCCCAGAAATGTAGATTACTCCCCTATCATCTATTAACTGAACTTCCTAAAAATCATCCCCTTAGATGATGCTGTAAATTAATTCAATGCAATTTTCCTAAATATTCTAAATAGCCTCGCACCCCCTAGAAGGAAGAGACTACAAAAAATAACACAATTTGGCTATCCAAAAAGAGTAGAATGCTGAATAAGGAAAGAGAAAAAGCGTGTAAAGAATGGGAAAAATATTAAACACCACAAAACTTCAGAATACTGCGCAGCAGTACTAAAAAGCAAATAAAGACAAAACACTAAACTTAACAACTTTCAGAACAACAGTACATACAACCTTAAAACATTCAGTTCAGCCATTAGAGAAATCTTATATCACTGCCAGAAATTCAAGCTTAACCTCTCATTCAACAGCTTACTTCAAACCTGCAATAAAATTCAACTCTTATTTCGTAGATACTATAGCGTCCCTAACCAAGGATTCCCCAGCATCTAAGCCTGTCCAACAGCCATGTATCACCACATGCACTTTCACCTTTAAACTTGTGCCTGCATCCTATCTAAAACTAACAAACTCATACCATGCTCTACTTCAGCTGAGGCCCTTCCAAGCAAGTACCTTAAAAGAGTAGCCAACAGCACTGGCCATCCTGATTCAATCCTTATCAATAGGTCAATGCAGGAATCTCGTCTTCACATGCTCTCGAAAAATTACACATTATATCACCAACTTTGGAACTGTAGCAATTTTACCCCCTCCTAAATTTTTGAAAAATGGATTAAAAAAATTGCTAAACTACATCTTGCAAGAAGAACTCCTATCTGTTACACAACATGGGTTCCATCCCTCTCACAGTACTAACACTGTACTTCTAACCTTTACAGATAGTGTCAATAAAGCTAGAGATACTGGCACACTAGTCTCCTCCTTATTTCTAGACTTTTCTAAAAACTTCAACACAGTTTGTCACAGCAAACCTCTATTTCAAATATCCTCAATAGGTCTATCTCACCCTACCCTTCTATGGTTCAAAAGCTACCTATCCAATAGGTATCAGTCAGTAAAATGGCACTCTACCCTCTTTTCATACCTCCCAGTCACCAATGGTGTACCATAAAGCTGTATATCCTTGTTCATTTCCTATTTAACATTCTCACTAAATCCCTCCATTATCTACAAAACAGGCCTCCCTAATAAAATATGCAGATGACTTCTTACTCATTTGCACATCACACAACCTGGCACATTTCCAAAAAAATTACTCGGGAAGCTTTAACAGCAACTGAAACATGGCTTTGTAACTCCCATCTCATGCTCGACCCTCCCAAGAAAAACAAACTAATTATTTTTCTCCACAAATACCTCTCTCATGGGGAAAAAAATAAAATCCTGTTCTTTAAAAATACAACCATTGAACTGATTTCTCATAGCAAATTATCAGAATGATAGTGGATAATAATGTTAAATTTCACCTGCATATACAAAACTGCATAAAAAAATCACCAAAAACTAGGGATGCTCTACGGAGTCAAAAACGTTCTCACCAACACAACTAAAACTACACTTGCCTCTACTTACCTCCTTCCCTCACTACTTTATGATGCTCCATTCTTTGTTAACCTCCAGGCATTACAAAAAGCAAAACTTGAACAATGTTATAATGAAGTGGCTAAATGTGCAGCAAGCAACCCTTTCAGAACCCAACATTGGACAACATTAAAAAGCCTAAAGTGGTTAGAACTACCCTATCAACTAACATATATACAGCTTCTAAAGCTTAAAAAATTATCCAGTATCTATCTGCTTGTCCAGGACTAAATGACATTCTAAAAAATTATGTTCCCACTTGCTCATTATGATCTAATGACCAAAAACTCCTCTCTGTCCACAAACCTATCAAATCTACTGGGCATGGTCTGTACTCATACTGTGTTGCAAAGGCTTGGAACTACTTACCTGTATCCATCAGGTCAATACCCTCATTCCAGTCCTTTAAAACCATTCTGAAAGACTTTATAGCCAAAATCTGGCTCTTTTCTTGCTCAACACCATATCCCTATATACGAACAAGGAAAAATTCATACCTTACACTTCCTTACTTCCCCTTCTTCACTCACTTCTTTACTTCAACAACTTTCTATCCCCTGACTCTCTAGCTATATATGTCAGAATCCTGTTTTTTTTCTCCCACTTTATATTACAGTTCCTGTTTATATTATACTAACTTATCTGTAATTTCTCTAAACTGGTTAAAATTTCTTTAAACAATAAATCATTGTCATATCAGTTTTATTTATTCTTAACCAAGGTTTTCACGTTATGTCTAATTTGGTACAATTGTTTAAACTGCAGCTTTGTTTTACTGTTTTTATTGCATTATTTTTGAAGATTGAAAACTGAAGGCACACCTGATGAAAATGAGTACAGATAAGACAGTTGTAACAGCAGCAAAAGGGGGAATCAGAAGAAGCTGAAATTGAAATATTAAGGAAAAATAGTGGAAGAGGTTAACAGCTTCAAGTACCTGGGAAGAGTGGTTAAGGAGAAGATAAGTCTGAATGAGGAGGTCAAAGCTAGAATCAGAAGGGCTGCTGCTAACTACACAGAGTGTCAGGTGTAGTGCATGACAGAAGAATGATAAAGAAGCTGAAAAGTAAGCTGTACAAAACAATGCTGTGATAATTTCTACTGAATGGTATAGAAACCTGGGCAGTAAAGTCAGAGCAGTTTAGAATAATGGAGGTAATGGAGATGGAGTGTCTTAGATGGCTGGTAAGATGTACATTTTGGGACAGATTAAGAAATGAGGACATTAGAGTAGTCCAAGTAGCTACAATTTCAGAAACGTTCAAACAGAAAAGATTACGGTGTTTCAGGCACATGTGCAGGAAATCAGAAGACAACTGAAAAATATTTGGGACAGACAGGAAGCAGGTAAGAGGAAATGAGGGCATCCAACAAAGTGATGGACAGATTATGTAAGAAAAGTCCTGTGACAGTCAGACATAAGTGTCAAAGAAGGTAGGAAAGTGGCACTAAATCAAGAAAGATGGCAACAGTTAATGTGAAACCCTGACACCATGGAGAAAATGGGAAAAAACAGTTACTGGTGGTGATGATGATAATGATGACCCACATAATATAGGTTCACTAATGGTTTTACCACATCTTTACTTCTTCCTGTTTTTCAGATTATTAGCCTTTGTAGAAACCCATTAAGCCGATACATTCTGTTAACAAGATTATTCTCCACCTGGCTTGATCCCATACCAACTGGGAATGTTAGTACCATCTGAACTTTCCTAAGCTTAGTCACCCCACCCCAAAAAAAAAATGGTGCCATCTTCTACAATTTAAGTAATTCTAATTATTTATCTCAAAAGTTGATATACCCTGTACTGTATATATTAACACAAGAAGAAAAAAAATCAGAAAACCACCAAGATCCACCATTAATTGATCGTCCTTATTTTTTGGGTGATATTTGATTAAGAGCCATCATGCTTTCAGCCACTGGGGGGGTGTCTATTTAGGACCCTTCTCCACCCACTATTAACTGATATGGGCTCCCATGTGACTGTAGGGTCATCCTGCGCTCTTCTCATAATGTGTGCATGGATGTTCCCACACATACACACATACACTCTCAGAACTGCAAGTACAATCATGGATCACCAAGCTCACACCACCCATTATTATGGCAATTGTGAATGTGCAAATCTCTGATAGTACAAGAGCATTCAGATCAGGGTTTGCCAGAGCTTACCACTGATCTGATGATGAAGGATGATATAAAGAAAGAGTGGTACCTGAAACCAAATATGAAGGATGCCACCCAAAGGCAAAAGATGCCATGGCATCACTGTCTCCATAAAGGCTGAATTGATAGCAAGGAAGTGGACACAAGCGTATAAAGAAAATGTGCACTCTGTCCTGGGTACGGTCAGCAGGAAACAAAAAGTCTAAGGGCACAGTGATACACAAGTGCATGCTTCATCTAAGATTTGAATCCAAACCTCAGGTAGTCTCAATTAATCCTCAGTTCTCACAGGTCTGTATAGTAGCTATGTGTGTGTGTGTGTGTGTGTGTGTGTGTGTGTGTGTGTGTGTGTGTGTCTGTGTGTGTGTGTGTGTGTGTGTGTATGTGTATATATATATATATATATATATATATATATATATATATATATATATATATATATATATATATATACATGTACATATATATGTTTTGTAATTGGATTTCAGCCTTGTTCTTATAGCCCAGGTCAAGACTTAAAAGGTCCATGAAAGATAATCCTCCTTGGTTCAAGCAAGACTCTTGACATGGTTTACCAAAACTCTGTACAACAGTAACAGATAGTTCATAAGTCATGCTGCTATAGTTGCTGTATACACGAAGACCTCTTCTCCCTAACATAATGAGTTGCTGCAAAGTAATGTGAATATTTTTAAAAGCCTGAAATAACAGAAATGTGTTCAGCTGTTCTTTTTTCATGTAAGACACAATTCCCATTATTACAACTTTCATAACATGAACTGTAGTATGTACACTGCTGTATAAATGCATGCTCATATATTTGCGACATTGTAAACAGCCATGTATTACTGTTTGGTTTCTTTATCTAATATTTACTTCAAAAAATGTTTTTATTTTTCAAATACATTTGAATGAATTCCATAGTATTTATACACAACATCTTAAATAATTATGTACACAATTTACATTAGCCTGCCACTATAACAGATCTTAATGTATACAGTTACTTTATAACTATACTCAATCCATTATCAGAGTGCCTGATCAATTATTGTATAGTGTCAATCAACAATAAGACTTTTCCCCAAGGGTTGTTGATAAATGACTTTAGATAAATTCTTAATTCTTTAATTTTAACTTCCAGTAATGCTGTGGTCTTCAGTAGGCTGAAGAAGTCTTCCAAAGTTGGTATTGTGTTTGTATTCAATCTTGTTATACACTTCCTTGAAATTGTAAGTATAATCCATACTAGATACATGTTTGACCTATTCAAATGAGGACCTTTGTTCACATTTAATAATACAAGAGCTTTAGTTAAATAAAATGATTAATTAAATAAAGCTTGTAGAAAGTTATTAATACCATTCCAAAATGGCTTAATTTTAACACAATCAAAGAAAATGTCGTTCCAATCTGCACTGTGTACTTGCTCACATCTCCAACATATTCCTTTTATGGAAGAACGAATTTTACTGAGTCTGTCTGGCATTAAGAATGTTCTGTGCAAGCATTTCCAATTGAAAACTTTCCAGTATTGTGTAAAGGATGCATATTTTATCGATAAGATATTTGTTTTAATATCTTCAGTTAACAGTATTGCGTGTCCTTTTGTTATACATTTTCAATTATGAGGTTTTGGGTGTTGTTTTATAGTTTATCAATATTTCGTAAAATTTTGAAATACTGTTTCCCATGTCAAAGTCATTATATAGGATTTCATATATGTATTTCGTAAATTTAGGTATTTCTTTATATGAAGAATTGTTAATTATTCTACTTAAATCTTGTGAATATGACAGAACACTCTGTAAAGTTAGCCAGTCCTGTTGTGGAATTTTGTATGTTGTTTTTATTACTTGCATATCTAAAACTTTTAGTTCTTTGATACATTGGAGCCAACAAACAAATCCTTTCTGTTCCCAGGAATTAATAATTTCTCTCTATATTTTATGTGGAAAGTTCTTTGTGACTATAAATGGTGTTAAAAAATCAAACCATATTTTTAAATCTGTATTTGCATTAATAATTTTCCTAAATGAGTCAATGTAATAATTAATCATATGAGATTTAGTGGGTTTTGTTATGTTACATTGCATACTAATACATACTATGTGCCACGGCAAATTGTTTTTATCTGTTATTTGATTTTTTTTTTTGTAAATCAAGTTCATTTACTGATATTACAGTTAGTAATTATTTCCAATTTGCACAGTAATTTGGACTTATCCAATCTGAGATTGTTTTAGATATTGATGTTTTATATACGTTTCTATATCAGGAAAGTTTAATCTTCCTGTTTCCATGGTCTGATATGATGTATTAAAGCTATTCTGTTTCTTTTGGGAAACTATAAAAATTTTATTAGGCATGAATTTATTTCTTTAAGTATATTCCTTTGTGGTAACAGTTATATTGCCAAGGCTATATATAGGATCTTGGTAGTAAAACCGTTTTTATTAACTGTAGTCTATCTTCAAATGTTAATAATATTTTGTTCCATTTTTCCACAGAGATTTTAATTGTATTGATGATATCATTGTAGTTTTTTTAGACTAATTCATTATTATCCTTGCATAACTCAATTCCTAGATATTTTAAGGTGGATTCTTGTTTCCCTGTGATGTGATCCCCCTTAGTCTGCAGTTCTTTTTTTTTACTTAAAAATAAACATGTTGATTTTGATTTATTGAAATGGAGTCCTGAAGTCATGTGAAATTTGTCAATTAATATATCTAATTCTTCTAATGTCTCTTTTATATTAGATATATTAGATAATGTTAGTAATATGTCATCAGCAAATAGCATTACTTTAGAATTATATTGTTCATAAACATCTGTTTCTTTGATTTTTATACTGTTATGAATTGAATCTGCCAATATTTCAATAGCCAGAGCAAATAGCATTGGTGACATGGAACATCCTTGTTTAGTGTATTTTGTTATATATTCAGATTCAGAGGTAAAAGGACCTAACTTGATATACACTAAATTATTTGTATATATATATTCTTTAGGAGATGAACAAAGGATGCAGGAAACTGAAATAGAATTAGGATTTTGAATAAATAGTCCCAATTTAGGGAATCAAAGGTCTTCCCTATAAGCCAATTATGAGTGTTTCTTTATTTTCTTTACTAACATAATCTATAAGAGAAATTATCCTTTTAATATTGTCATGTGTGTGTCTATGATATATAAAACTAGTTTGATCATTATTTATTGTTTTGGATAGTGGTATTTTCATTCTGTTAGTATTGTCATAAATATCTTATAGTCATTATTTAATAATGATATAGGTCTATATGAGGTACAGAGGAAAAAGTTTATATATTTCCATAATTATGCCATCTACACCTGGAGCTTTATTATTTTTACCCTCTTTTTTGTATCTGCAATTTCTTTGTAGGATATGGGTGCTTGCAGATCTAATATTCATTTTTCTGGTATTTTTTATATTAGAACATTTTTCATCTAGATTTAATTGATCAATATGTATATTTTATTTTTGGAAATGTTCCATATTGTGATTTCTATAGGCATCAAGAATGTGCCCTATATCTAAAACATGTTTCCCTTTCTTTTCATGAAAGATACTTTTAATGATATTAGCTTTTGATTGTATTTTGATTCTTGTGGATAAATTATGTAGATATTTGGGAGAAGTGGTCAAGGTATTAATTTTTAGTTTTTCTAAAGCTAAACTAGCTTTATGTGTTAGAAATTAATTGTATTTATTGTTTAATACTTCTGCTTTATTTTTTATCTCCAAATGATTTAGATTTTTTTCAGCTTTTACTGACAAAAGTTTGGATTGTAGACCTAATAATTCAGAATCCTATTCTCTGATTTTTTTATACCAAGTTAAGGTTTTACCATATATGTAAGTTTTCAATGAGTCCCATATCATTATTTTATTTATCTGTGGTGTAATTAATATTTAAGAAGAACTTTAATTCAGATAATAACCAGGGTTTGAACTCTTTAATTTTAGTTATATATGCTGGAATTCTGGAGTTAAAGATGAATAGTTTGTATCCATTTTGAAGTTTTAGTATCAATGAGTTGTGGTTTGAAAAGGGGCAGGGAGTGATCGAGAAATTAATGATTTTAGAGTGTAAGTCATGGGCAGCAAATATTTTATCTATTCCAGCTTGGGTACTAAATCTGTGGAAAAAAAAAAAAAAAAAAAAAAAAAAAAAAAAGTTTTAACTTTTGATTGAAACAATTTTTTTTTACCTATGTAGTCTTCATACATTTCATGTGTGTATATCAATTTAGTCTTGCTTCATATGTAACCTATGTAATCTATGTTTGTTTAATTAACCTGTGTGTAAATCTGTATGTGGAGCTTTTCTCCCCAGGACTCCATTGAAAACGGGTTCTTCTGGCCCAATGGACTATCCTGGTTAAACAACTGCAAATAAATAAATAAATAAATAAATCTTGATGGGAAAACAACAAAGATTTATCTTCTTTAAATTTGAAAGCATCTACAAGATGAAATGATTCTACCCACTTGTTTAAAGCTTTGCATACAACAGTGGTCTTTTATTTCTAGCTTCAGAAATATGAAATATATACAGTTAAAATCTCCTCCTAATATTAAGTTGCCTTTATAATTATTGGAAATGAAATCCAAGTGTTTTTTTAATAGTTCCTGTTCCAATGCCTGGGAACCAGTATAGATTGGCTAGGGTCCATATTCTGTTATTATATTTAACTATTACTAATGCCATAAGGCCTTCATTATCTTCATACTTATAAATGATTTCTGGGTTAATCACATTTGTTTTCCATAAAATTGTTACCCCTTTTCTCTTTGTCTTATAAGTGGATTGCGCCAATATCATATATTCCTTAGGATTCCATTTGTAATTGTCATTTGTATTGAAATGAGTTTCTTGAAGGAAGACAATTTATGCTTTGCTCATTTTTAAATATTTCAGTAGATTTGATCTCTTGCAAGGATTGTTTAAGCCATTGGTATTTAAAGATAATAAAGTTAAATCCATCTAAGGTTATTTAGACTATGTATTTTTGTTTTATTGTGACTATTAAACATTTTTCTCTGATAACTATAAAGTATATGTTTCAGCTTTTAAAGGAAATTATCAGTTTTATTCTTTGGGTGTTTACCAATAAAGTAATGTTTTGGTCAGGCATACTAAAAATGTTTTTGTGAAATAAATTTAAATTAATAAATGTTAACAAAACTAAGATCTGCACTAGCCATGGAATGAAAATCATTCCTAATCTGATGGATAAACCTAAGTCCATCACATTATCACTCATACCTTGACAATCCAGAACATCTGAGCTCCAGAAATTGAATTATCATATGGAGAACATTTGTAATAGGAATAAGCAATATTTATATTATTTTGAACAGATATAGTACTATTGTAGATTAGACATAATTCTAATACAACATAAATGTCTACTTATTGTATAAGCAATTAGTATATACATGAAAGATAAATGACAAGCAATTCAATCAAGTTTGTTTTATGTGAACATTGATGAAAGTTAGTGCATTTTAATTATCAGTGCATCCATCTTCCCCCCATTTCCTACACATAAGGATTTTCATATCTGTCACTTCTTAGTATAAAATGAGTGAAAGTGTAGGTTAAAAGCAACAAATTCACTTATTGTGATTAAAGATTACAAATGTCCTTTCCATATTCATAAATTGCCACTTAATGGCATATGCTGAAAGTTTTTAGATTTAAATGGCAGCATTCTATTTTGTATAACCAGCAAAGGTTAAACTGAGTGATTATTGTCAATTATAATATTTGTTCAGAATGTGATTGTTACATTCTATGGCATTTCAAGTTCAGGCTTCTATTGTTTCTCTTGACAACTTTGTCGTTTTGATGTTATGTATAAAATATTAGTTACCTTGGTAACCACTTAAGTATTATATATGGTCAAGATGGATTACAAAAACTACAATTCAAGTTAAAGCAATTTTATGACTTGTTATGCATATTTACTTATAAAAGAGAATCATCATGCTTCCCGTTGATGTTCAATGTAGTGTATGTCATTTATTACAAGTTAAGACAGTAGTTATTATACACAAGGCCATGTTATTAAATCCTGTCTTTATTACCTAAATTCAGCAGACTACTTCATCTTATATGATGACATATATTTTATGTTTAGATTTACTAAAATCATACATTATATAACTATTGTGTGTTTTTTTTTTTTTTTTGGCTGTTGTTTAGTTATTTGAGAGACCACAAGCTGTAATGCTTATTCTTATTATTAGCTCCTTCCAAGCATGTTTATATAGTCCATAGACTTTAAATTATGAGACCCTTCTAGTTTCTTATTTGTTATAAGTATATTTCCATCCTTACATACACACATATCAGTACTTCAAGCACGGGCAACAATGCCCATCCAGTTTGCCAGAATACCATTCACTAGTTCATCTGGTGTGTTTCCAGGCTATTCTTAAAATATCCAAACCAATATTTGTCCTGCTGCATTTTACCAGCCTGTTCCATGCAGTGGCCACTCTGCCAGTGAACCACTCGACACACCTTCCATTCCCACAGATATTTCCATGAAGGAAATCTGATGACTCTCTAGCACTTCCCAGCAACCCCAAACACCCCTAGAATCAGCTATCCTCATATGCCCAACACATCTGAGCAAGCCCACCTCCCAGACCACTGCAAAGGGTACTGCACAAGACCAAGTGCTCTTAGTCTTTCATAATAACTCAGACGTCCACTCTTATGTAATTTCTTAATGTGTTTGGACCAAAATACATTTTAAATATAAAATTGCATTTATTATTTTTTTATTTATTTATTTTTATCAAGCATCAACTTAATGAGCTAAATGAAGCGTTGGGAGAACCTCAATATGTGTACATCTGGTTTAAAACAGACCTTTTATTATATATATATTTTTTTAAACCAAAAACTTCATTGCCAAGAATCATCTCGGAGGCACCTCAGTGCCGTCAAGCATTATCATCACTCTGTCTCCATTACCATAGCAACCTGGGAGTGTCTGTTTCTGTTAATGTGTCTGTGTACTAGATATCAGAGGCTCACTATGCACCTGAAGCAAAGCTTAACTTCACTGCAACTTCAAGCCTAAATTGTCTCCCTTTCAGCAAGGCAGCAGCCAGAATAAGAACGGAGAGCAAACAGATAAAAAAAAAAAAAACAAAACCTCCCAACAAGCCGCCACAAGAAGAGACAACACATTCTTCCAGCCTTCCCACCTCTCACTCAGCAGACGTATAAACAAACAACTATTCTCTTCCAAAATATCCCAAATCACAGTTTTATCCACCCCTTTCCCTTGGATCCAAGCTAAAACACCAAATGTCTCTTCCTAATACACAAGCATCAGTAAACCTCAATCACAAGCTGCAACCCACAGCTTCCCAGAGACGAAAATGGCAACATATAACAGCTGCCAGACACAGCTGCATCCACATACACCATGTCAGGCTTAATCAAACAGCACTCAAACCTGCCATAACTGATATTAACTATGTTTAGACAGAATAACAATGACATTTGTACTAGCTGCCAGACATGGCTGCAGCCACGCACACCATATCAGGATTGATCAAACAGCACTCGTAGCTGTGATACCTGCCATAATTGATATTAACTACATTTAGACAGAATAAATTTGTAGGGCCACGGTGGTGCAGAGGGCCGCCTCACAGCAAGAGGCTCTCTGGTTCGATTCTTGGCTGGCATGCCTTCTGTGCAGAGTCTGCATGTCCTCCCCGTGGTCAAATTCACTTTAAAAAAAGATATGCAGGTAGGTGTGTGCATGAGTGGGTGAGCCTTCCTTGAAGGTTGGGCACCAGGCTGGCAACTCAACACCATAAAAATTCACTGCCAATCATCGGCGGACTGTAGTTCTGCTGTGGCGACCCCTAACCAGTATATACATGACATTTCTAAATCATACTTTAACTGAAGAAGGCATTAGTCTTCATGACAGCATTTTATTTTTCAAAACACACTACTGTTACTGTTATTACATATGATATTAATTTGTTACATTTGAGTCTGAACTCTGATGAATGGTACCTTGTTGAATTAGTTAATTAAATACTTAAATTATTATAAGTAAAATCAATGAAAAATGAACAAGATAAGTATTCACTGATTTCAAGTAGAGGAATAGAAACTTCTATGTTTGTATTATATGTTGCTTTGTTTGGCTTATATATAATGTAAATAGTAACCCATCTTAACCTACGTTTGTTTGTGTAGAATTATTGGACTCTTTGAACATTCTGAATAACTCATTACTGTTTCTTAGTTGTTTAAGAAACCCTCCTTTTTTAAAATAAAAACAGATGGTAAGTGATGTACCATATCAGTTGATACTTTGAGAAATGTAGTTGTAAGAATTATTTTTTTGGGACAGCTATCTTGGAATCAGTTTTTTGTTTCTTCTTTCTAACATCACTCCAATGATTTCTTTCTTTTATTCTTTTAAGAGTAGGGGCCATCCATTCCATTTCTTCTGGGACAGACACTATATTGTTGTTTTTGATGAATATAGTAGCTTCTTCTAAATCATTAAAGGTTCTCATCTCATTGGCTAAAAGTATTTTTATCTTGGCCGGAAAGGCCAGCTATGCTTTAATGTTGTTTTGTTTCAACAGTTTTATTATTGGCCAGACTTTTTTCCTTTGTTCTAGTATTCTGGAAGAATAATCATTGTCAAACCTTATCAGGCTTTGACTGTACTTTAAGGGTGATTTTCTCCAAGCAGATTTTAATATTAGTTTCTTGTCCAGAAATTAAAGAAATGTTGTAACTATGGATCTAGGTAAAGTATTTGTTGAGTTAGAAGCAGGTTTCCATAGTGCTTTATGCACACTTTCAATTCCAAATTAAAGTCCCTCTTTCAAGTCTAAAAATTCAGGAATCCAGGTTTTTAAGAATTAAATAATGTCTTCTCCTTCAGTGTTTTCAGGCAGACCAAAAATCCTCATGTTGTGCTCCTTTCTCTGTTTTCTAAGTCATCTATTTTGTTAAGCAGCCATGTATTCTCTTTAAGCAGAAATTCTTTTTGGAATTCTTTCTCTTTGAGTCTCCCTTCAATGTCATTTAGAGAAGTCTCTATATTTGTTATTTTTGTATGGTGTTGCTGTAATAGTTCTTAAGAGTATCAGTCTGTTTTTGAGAATTAATTTGAGGTTTTCTGTCATTTTTAAAGCCATTTATCTTCAAAGATAGTTCCTGTAAGGTAGATGTCATCAATTGCAGTTCTTTTTTCAAAGCAGCATCGGGATGAGAATTCCTTGAGTTGTTCAAATTCAGTGACTGTCCAAGTTACTTGACAGGAAAATTTTTGTACATCTCCACCAGAATTGATATTTATGTAGTTTAGTAGTTTAGCTATAGATTTCTGATGTTTTAAACTTAAAAATAATAGAATTTTTCTATATTATTATATTAGTTTATGGAGCTCTCAAAATTCACTGCTCTCAGTTGGCCATCTAGGCTCCGCCCCCTCTTTATCTAATATTTGTATAGAACTATTTGTACTTTGTTTATGTTATCTGCCGTGTCTAAATGGCCAGAACATGGATAAAAAGGGTCCCTTGACCACTTCACTTACCCAACTAACAAATGATAAATAAATACCAACATACATACATTTATAAATAGATAAATACATAAATAAATATCTTGTAAAAAACATACAAAAAATCGTTGGTCACTATTTCTTAAGTTCTGACTTTTGAGGCTGCAAAAATGAGGAATATTTTTATGATAATGTCTCAGTGGAAAATTATCATTACAGTCCACCTCACAGTTACATAGTCCATTGCAGATTACTACCATCACTTTTATTCCCTAATAGCTGGTATTCTGTTTTTTGATAATCTGATGCAGACTTTATAACTCTGAGTTAACTTTTCATCATCAGACTGCACTGCATTATGTGAGTTTATTGCAACTAGGACACTTACATAGAATGTTGTGTACTTTGACAATTACCTTTTGAACTCAGAGCAGATTCCTGACATTTCTTTCATGTTCATTGCTAACTTTGCTGAGAACTTATCTGCTTACTGTTGGGAGGGCACAGTACTGGAACACCAGCCTGAAACATCCTGTTTTTGTAGAACTCAGATAAGTAAGATAATGGATGTGTTTTGTCTAGCACTTGTTATTAATAGAAATATGTCAGGTGCATTTTGAATACCTGACCAGGGCTGTCAGCCAGCAATTTCCTTCTAAGTACTGGCAACACCCGTCAGACAACTAAGGTTATCAGGCTTAAGACTAGGTTATCATCTTTCAAGGTATTACTCAGCGTGAGAGAGACATAGACAGCTGTTCAGAATGAAACAGCAAAAAAGGTTTAATGGACTACTATTTGTAGAAACTAGGGGGAAAAAAAGCATTTTTATCCTTCCATTAAGTTCTATGGAGTCCAAATCTGCCAACAGCAAAGTAACCAATTATTCCTATTTTTTAACCTTAATGAATACATTGGGGCCGACAGGCTGATGTGATATTGTTTTCTTGGAAAGCTACTCCTTGCCCATAATGCATTGAGAGGGATCAGTTGACAAACTTATAATGCTTTACCCTCTGTCAGTATATCACACTTCCATTAACTTAGAAAGGAAGAAGTGAGAAACACTACTTAACAGTGAGAATCCTTAGTAGAAGTGTTAATGACTGATTTGCTATAAATGTTACATGTTTGTTTTCCTATATGTATGTCAGAAGAAGTGAGAAACACTACTTAAGACTGAGAATCATTGGCAGGAGTGTTAGTGACTGATTTGCTATAAATGTTACATATTTGTTTTCCTACATATATGTCACAAATTGTTTAAAAATTGTTTGTTCAGGTGACAGTAAACGGCTGAGATAATGCAGCCCTTTTAAAAACAGAATTTGAGTCTCAGGTCCTGTCTCAGCACTCCTTTCCCACCTACTTCTGTCAGTCAGCCAGAGTATTGTATTTCCTGCCTTAGAAAACCCCATCTAATTAGTCAGCTGTAAATGGTAATATATATATATATATATATATATATATATATATATATATATATATATATATATATATAGATATGAAAAATATTCATGTTACTAGTCTTTGTCAGCAAACCTGTTAATTTTTAGCCTTACATATGTCTTCTCTTTTGCAGCCATTTCGCAGTAAATTTGACAGTCCCTTTATGAATCCTAAGTATGCACAAAGTATCCACTGAAATAT
Source organism: Protopterus annectens (assembly GCF_019279795.1). Lineage (NCBI taxonomy): Eukaryota > Metazoa > Chordata > Ceratodontiformes > Protopteridae > Protopterus > Protopterus annectens. The sequence continues at coordinate 798,822,841 of NC_056746.1, forward strand.
GCCCAACAAAAATAGATACTTTGAAATGCATATTTGGTCAGATCCGACCACAAGCTAATCACCCTAGACATCCACATCCCGCCCCCACCACCCATTAGGGAAACCACCGTAAAAAATTTCTCCAAACCAACTTCACCCTTCTTAAGACAGAAGTGGCAAACGTCACGACACTCATGCAGACGGACAATAGAGGTACGACTGTGTCCTACACAAATGCACTTTATAAGCACTTACACGAATGCATGGATCATGCTATCCCTAACAGAACCAAGATACTATCCTCCAAAACAAGGAAGCCAATCTGGTGGTCCCTTGCCATAAACAAACTCTACAACAGAAGAAAGAAACTGTTTCAAAAAAGAGTAAAATCCCATGATTGGAGGAACTCCCTTGTCATCCTCAGTAAAAAGCTGAGATCCCTCATAAAATCCGCCAAAGCTAGTTATGAAAACAAAATTGCCACTGATTCTAAAGACAACCACAAAGCATTCTATAGCTATGTCAAGAATCTCAATGGCAACACTCAGATCTGCACAATGGCACTAAATATACAGAACCAACTGATATTGCCAACATCCTGGCAAATAGGTTTAGTGCTAACTTTACCCCCTCTCACCCCCTAAAGGACCCATCTCTATACAGGAAGAATGCAAAGTTCCTGTAATCATGGCTGTACAGGTAAAAAACTGCACTCTCCAAAGCCAAGAACACAGCATCCATGGGACCTGACAACATCCCAGGCTGCGTTCTACAGGAACTACAGAACGAACTGGCATCCCACCTAAGTACCATGTTCAATCATAGCCTCACCTCAGGCTTTGTGCCCACTGAATGGTGCACAGCGACGGTTATCAACACTCCACAAAGGGGGAGCCACCACGGACCCCAGGAACTACCTCCCCATTAGCCTGATGAGCCTGGTCTGCAAGGCCATGGAACATATCATCATGGAACTTATAAATAAAGACATTGGTAATCTCCAAACTCTTGACCCCACCCAGTTTGGGTTTGTAAAAGGCAGATCATGTCTCCTAAACCTGATAGACTTATTTGAAGCAGTCACCATAGATGAGGGTAAGGTGGTTCATCATCAGCTAGATCTTGCCAAGGCTCTTTACACCATCCTCCACTTTGGAATTATAGATAAACGCACTAAACTAGGTTGTCAAAAGATGGGTTGCCAACTGGCTCACTGACAGAACCCACACTGTGAAAGTAGTAGACTCCAAATTCGACTTCAGACCAGTGACAAGTGGAGAACCACAGGGTTCAGTCCTGGGTCCTCTCCTGTTTGGTATCTACTTCTCTGAAGTACAGGCTAACACAGAAGGTCTTTGGCTAATGAAGTTTGCAGATGACTGTAAACTAGGAGCCATAATCAAAACTCCTAATGATTTGGTCATCCTACAAAAGGGCCTCACTGAGACAGATGCCTGGTGTCAAAGCCATGGCCTCAAGCTCAATGCCAAAAATTGCATTGTCATCCCCTTTGGTAAGAACTCTGTACCCATGAACTACCACATAGGCAGTAGTCTACTTAACACTGAAAGTGTGATGAGAGACCTTTGATAATCACAATGCCACAGTATTCAGGAAATCCTTCTACGTGGCACACCTCATCACAAAAGGTTTCTCATCCAGGAAAAAAGTGGTCATTGTTCTCCTCTACTCATCACTCATTAGACCCATTATAGAGTACAATGCCCCTTTTGGTATGTACTTCACAAGACATCTACAACAACTGGAAAGGCCAGAGAAATACCTCACAAAGAGGATTACCAGCCTCAAACAGATGCCCTACACAGACCGTCTCAAAAAACTCCAGCTTTACTCCATTGCATATCGTCTACTCAGAGGCGATCTCTGCCTAACATACAAAACTATGTCAATCCCAGAGCTGTTGGACATGCTCCACTTAAAGAAATCCCAATCCCTCTGAGCTACACGCTCGGGACCTAAACCTGGTCACCACAATAAACAGAAAATGCTGGAGGGATAGATTATTGTCCCAGAGACTTCCCATACTCTGGAACAAACTACCTATCTATATCAAACAAAGCTCCTCATTAGCACTCTTCAAGGAAAACCTTGATGATTGGATGGGAAATAGGAAATAAACCCCGGGGATCACTTCTATGGCTCTGCCCGACAGGGGCACAGGAAAATAATTTTCTTGGGTGGCGAAAGTCAGAGTACCTTTTTGGCTAGGTTTATATAGGCCCTAGGGCCAATAATCTAGTACCTACCTATGGTGCACACACATCTTTGCAGAGTAATAGACATTTAGTACCAAGTGAACTGTCTCAATTCATACAGAGCTTTACATAAATGCTTTTGTATTCTTTTCCTTAGCAGTGAGCAGCTCAGCAATTTGTGAAATATCCCATATCCCTCTAGTAACTATAACCACTGTCTTGTTTAAATTATTGATTTTGATGTATAAACAACATTCACAACTACACAGTGACTCAGTAGGTTTATGGCCCCTGGGGAGGGAACGCATGACATACATACATGACAACAGAGTATGACTCCAGTGAGTGTGAATAACAAAGGAGAACTACTGATAACTTACTATGCTTTTTCTTTGCAAGAAGCTTTCAGATGTGATAGTCAAAATTATGTAAGAATAAGAGAGACAGATTCCTAAAGAAAGTATCATGGGACTTCGTTCAGCCCCAACTTGGTCTGCAATGAGAAAGCTGACAAGGATAGAAATGCCACAGAGTAGAAGAAAGGGCCTAGTCATGCTTTTTCATATACAGAATTATGGGCATCATTCTGTAGGGAGGAAAATAAATCCAATGGGAAAGGAAGGGCTGTGCTCAGGGCATAGCTGTCAGTGAATAATTTACCACCTGCAGACAATGTCACTCTGAGGAGGCAGCCTGTTACATTGGATAAGAGTGAGATGAGGTAATTAGAGGAGTAACCTACTCTATGTCCCTGAACAGACCAGGTCAACAAAACTCAAGCAGTCACTTGCATCCTTCACAACTACAGTGATACATCCCATAGAATTTGTTACAATTTTTCTGTCCTTGCTGTTAAAAAATGTCAACAGAAACAATTACTGACTTTTGTGCTCTGATATTTGATGCAGTACAACATTTGCATTATGCAACATTTTCACATACTAAGGATTTATATTTATAAGAAAGCATTAAAAGGAATTGACCTGGAAAAAATACCTGGCTGCAATATTTGAAATGATGCACTTGGTTCACATATTTGCATGAGATGCTCAGATATACCTCTATGCAAACAACACTTTGCCTACCAACTAAGCAATTCTTTCATTTTGTGGCATGGAAACCACGGTTCACATTCTAGCAGATTATTTTATATACTGTAAAACATAGTGAGTTATAAATGAAAAATGCAGTTCTATCATACCCAAATGCTGATTTATACAGTAGTACCAAATTTCCCACAGAAATGAAAAGAAAACCACTTTCCAAACATTTACTTTTCCTGTTTCGCTTCAGACCACTTAGAAGTTATTACCTGTGACATTCCATCTTTATATACACCTGTATTGTACTTCTGAGAACTGACGTTAGTCTGTCATATGAATTCTAATTTAAAATCCTGACCAGAAACCTCAGTGTTCCAGGCTCACACATCCAGCTGTGAGGACACCCTTTGAAATACCTGGCCAATAATCACACACACACACACACAGACACACACACAGACACACACACACACACACACACACACACACACACACGCACACACACACACACACACACACACACACACACACACACACACACACCTTACACCATGTACCCTCTTCTAACTACTCCTTTTCTACCTTCTTTTTAAATTCCTTACCCTAATACTGTTCCTCACTCTCTCTCTCCTCTGTTTCACATTGCTGGCCTTTTCTGGAAAGAAAGGCCATAGTGCTTCATTATACGGAATAACCAAGATCATATATGCAAGGTTCAGACATGCAGTTATGCAAGAAGAATAGAAAGCACTTAGTTAACCAGAATGGTCTTTTAGATGAAAGACTACTACCTTCTTTGTGTAAACATGCCTCTCAGAGTAATAACGGAATGCCATGCCAGAGGTGGGAAGTTGAAAATTTATTCAGAATGAGTCTGTTGCTAGTGTGAATCCAACACAAGCTGCTTAGCAGAAATTGTTGTGAGGACAGATCAATCTACTTTGAAACAGCAGTCTGTCTTTGGAAGACAGGTCAAGAAACTGATGCACTATAATGACTGAGTATAGTGTATAATAATGACAGAGAGACAATACTGTCTTTAAGTAACATATTGTTCTGCTGTCATTACCAACACATTTTCTGAGAGCTTCTGTATCGCTAATGACAAAGGGACAATATTTTACTTAAAGACTTAAAAGTAAAAATAAATAAACAAAGATTTTTTAACTAAAAAATGCTTTTTATCGAGTTGCTCTAAAAAGTAAAAAATAAGGAAGAAGAGTGAAGCCTTTGCAAAAGAAACACAGACAAGCTGATTTCAGAAAAGCATTCGAGGTTGGTTTTGCTGATTCCTGCTTCTTCTCCTGGTAACTCATTACAAGAATGCCTAATATTCCTATGGTTAAACCTAGCACAGAAATAACAGTGATCTGGGCCTAAACAAGTTACACAAAGTGTATGGAAGTCTCTGTGTGGAATTTGTTTACCACAGCGAAGATAATTATTCATTTTATCTGACATGAGTTAAAAAAGAAAGAAAGAATTAGTTCCCTAATGGGGTACTTATCTTTCAGACAACAACGTCTATCTGGTGCGGACCGACCAATGCACTTGAAATCTGTTTTGGGCTCCAGCTGCAAGAAAAGACTGTGATGATACAGGCTGGCTCCCTTTATACCTCAGCATACTGATGTTGGTTAAGGTGTCCATCAGCCTGGAAGGTGAAATAAGTTTCTCTGGTAGTCGGGCCAGCCGAGAGTTTCACAGCAGGAAATCCCAGCTGTGAGGAGGGCAACAGTAAAACGTGAAGAACATCATAGGAAATAAAGGATAAATGCACCCATTGTACCTTAATGTGTCTTTAAAAATGTGGTTATTCTTAAAAGGCTTGTACAAGGCAATAGTATCTGAACAGACAGTCAGATCAGTGGGTTGTGCTCTTTGTTTACAAATACAAGTTGCATACTTTAACAAGTACCTCAGGGTATCCAGGAAGTTGGTTGGCAGCCAAATGTGTAACAACATTACACTTCACTGAGATGCAAGTTTATCAACTGAGGACACTGCAAGGAGCAAATGTCCCTTACCATGAGTTAGAGCATCTTCAGACTTGAGTGTGTAAATAAAAGTATTCAGAATGTTGTGAAACTTGCATCAGCTGGGGGCTATCCACTTTAAAATGTATTTTTTCATCATCATTAGTTAATTTGGTTTCTTGTATTTTTGACTTACTGGTAGTGTCACAATTGTACATGATGAAATGTATTGTAGTGCGGTTTAAATATCTGCCACTGATCCTGTTTAAACTAATTATTTAGGTGGGTTCTTTGTAACTTGTCAACCTGCCTAACCCCTGAATTTCCAATGAGCATCTGTCAGCTTTGTTTTGGCGTGATTCATTAACATATCTTCTCCTAATTTCTTTACTGTAAACATGACTGACTGTACCACAATTAACCAGACCTTTCTGGATTAAAAGAAAAAAAAAAACAATAATCACCCTCAGCATACCCATTTAGACAATGATGTGTCCAACTTAGTGAAAGTTCATTTGCCAACATTCTTGTGAAGCATTACAATGGCAATACAGGTATTTCTAGACAAAAATATTCTTGTAATACAAACACCTGAACAGGAATGAACCAGTTCATTAAGAAGGATAATTGCATTAAGCCACCCACTAACACCTAGCTTTGGAGAAGAACAATTGTCTGACAAATTTGCATATTAACCTTACAAATGAAAACTGAAGCACTAAAGAGCTCTGTCAGCAGTCAGCATATACAGCCAATTATCAGAGATCCCTAGGCAATTGTCATATCTTACACATCTATAAGAACTTAAACAAGACAAGAAAAAATATATTATGCATGAATGAGCATCAGACTGCACCATTGGTATCACAGTCTTGTCCATCATAAGACTAGCAATGTTAGTTACATCTGTCCAGATGCAAGGGAACAATCCAAAGGGTCAAAAATCACTTATAATTTGCTAGATGAAGACATCAGAGCAAGCCACACTGTTTTGCTATTTTCTCTCTGCAAAGACCCACTCACTACACATATGCATACATAGTCTTTTTTTTAAAGTTGATAAACTGTTGATTTAGCAAGATAGCACAATGTATGTGCTTTTATGGTAACCTGAATCTGCAAAATGCACAATTACTAATTAAAACATATTACGCAAAATATGCTTACTTTTAAGACTTTCAATGAATTATCCTGTCAATATTCTTTACTAGCTTCATACCTGTCAACCTCTTAGAGCAAAAAATCTAGACAAAGCCAAAAATAATGGGGGACAAAAGCACCAAAATAGGGACAGAGTTTAAAAATTACTTTTATAAACTTAGAAAGTTGCTAGAATAGAAGCATCTGTGTTAGCATGCATTTTTCTGAGGGATGTGAAGTCTGAAACTCAAATGTCTGTCATTATTTAACAATTTCAGTCCTCAGTGAGTTGCCAGAAAACCACAAATTTTATGAGGAACAGGCAAAAAATATGACATAAAAATCGGAATATTCTGCAAAAATCTATACAGTTAGAGCTATGCCTAGCTTCTCCCACAACTTATTTAATACAAATTATGAAAAATAATTCAGTGAAAAGAGGCAAAGACACACAGACATAGGTGGTTACATGTCACTGCAGAACAGCATCTTTAGAGGTCACAACCTATATGGGATTGCACCGACTTTTTCATTAATTCTTTCTGGTCAGATTGTGACACTAGTTTTGTCCAGTTCTGACCCACACCTCCCCAGAGTTCATGGAGGGCTTTAGAACAGTTAAGTTCCCTAGTCACCTGCGGTCTGCGTAGTGATAATGGCCAGTGCTCTAACTGCAGTTATTTCTTTACTACCAACTCTTCAGTAGGATTGAGAAAACCACAGTAGGTACATGGAGGTAAAGGGCAGTGTATTACAAACAAAACAGGAAAAAGAAAATAATTGACCACCACGGCTAAAGGAGACGCTAGAAACTTTAATAAAAATAAAAAAGCAAAACAAGAGTACAATGGTGAGTGCTTTTACTGTGATCACAGCTTTTTGCAACCATAAAAAGTAACAATAAACTATCCATTCATAAAGGTACAAACCACCAATCACTAGCAAAAATTCAGCCACATGACTAAAAGCACCAATCCGTGCATTAACTTATTTATCTAAAACATACTCACAACAAAAAGGTCAATGAACTAGACTACAAGCTTTATGTACAGGCTTTTATATTATTTTCTTTTGTCCTGTTCAGTAGGAATGGCCAGATCATGTCTGGCTAAGATGTCATTATGACCTGGCTACATAAGATCCAGGGTTTTTCATTCAGAAAACAACTTGCCACAGGTGTGTCAGAAGCCCAACAACCTGTTCTATAGTTTTGATGTCACTGATTTACTGGTTAGAGGGGATAAAATGACCTTACTTTCTACTATCGTAGAAATCAGATACATTACAGTGAGGAGGCCTCCTGTGCTGTGGTGAGTCTCCCTAAACATTGAGAACCAACAGCATCCTGAATTAGGACTGCAAAGACACAATCATAATCCTTTGTATTACATGGAGCTTTACATGCTTCCATGTACTACAAACATTAGAGAAAAAACATAGTGTAGCAGTGCTAAGTGTTTTACTGTTAAAAGAATAACCGTTACCACAAAGAGTCACAGAACTCTCAGCTATTTGCTGCATACTGACAGTTCATATAATCATGTAAAATGTTATTCATATTATCTACACCTCTTTCCATACAGTCTTAATTTTTTGCAGATCTTTCTACCATAAGCAGAGACAATTTTCATTTGCTTTTACTTTACAACACATTTTTATTTATTTATTTACCGTTTGTTTAATGGGAAAGTCTGACTGGGATAGAGCCCATTTTCGTGGAGGCCCAGGAAAAAATGCTTCAGATGCATGTCTTTGGAAAGTGGGAGGAAACTGGAGCACAACCAACACAAATGCACGTAGGACATGCAGACTCTGCAGAGAAGGCACCCCAGCCAAGATTCAAACCAGAGAACTTCTTGCTGTGAGGTGACAATGCTAACCACTGCACTGCCCATACAGAAGAGTATTACACCTATAAAGTATCTTGTTGCTACAGCTCCAAATTATGGCACCTCTTAAAACTTGACTGAAATGCAAAAAAAAGGTCCACACACTGATCTGTTGCCCCCTAACACCTTGCATCAGGGGCATCTGCTCCCTTCAACTTCATCCTAGCTATTATTACTAGTAACACACATTTACCATACAAGTCTCTCATTTCAAACCTCTATGTCCTGTTTCCTAGGACCCATACAAAATCATTATATTAATTTTCTATATATAGAACAATGCCAAAAATCTTGCAAAATCTAAGTAGTAACAAGCAGGAAAGAGACCACTGGGCATTTTTTTAAGCTATAAAACTTAAGAACAGACCACATCACGTCCTCTTGAAAATGATGTTCAAAAATGTGTCCAGTTTTCAGGAGGACTTGGCATGGCTTGTTCTTATGTCCAGTGCTGGATAACTTTACAGATTAAAAGCAAATTACACCGTGGAATGTCCAATACTTATGCATCAGAATCCTGAGGAATGTCCAATACTAATGCATCAGAATCCCAAGGAATGTCCAATACTAATGGATCAGAATCCCAATGAATGTCCAATACTAATGCAGAAGAATCCCTAGGATTCTGACTATATTTTAATTTCTTATATCCCCAAATGCTTACCATGACAACTGCTTTATTGATATGATTTTGCTTTTAAGTCATGTTGTCTTCTTCCCAAAATTCAGTTTGGTTCCCTGTAATATGACACATTTAAAAACACACCAGTCCTTCCTTCCATTTAGTTGCTGTGATAATGCTACAAGTCAATGGATTCTTATACAGTCTGTGAAAGCAATATCAGTGCCTTTTTTACAACAGAGTGTCTGATATGAGTTTTTTACAGGCTACTTACATTTTCTGCAGTACAAAAGAATGAACAGCAGGCTTTTGTTATGCATACAGAGCTTAGGCCCTTAAAAATGCCATACCCCCCCCCGCTCCTACACTCTTCCTTTGCGTGCAGTTGTGGGTTCAGGTTAGTAGCACTACTCATTTACCTCTACCTGACAGCTGAGACTTCAAAGAGCTAGCAAGGCAAATTACAGCCACTTGTAGTTCTGCATATTGTAAAGCAGCATGTCAATGACCAAAATGGAGGCATTTAGGAATCGGGACGAAAAATGGTTTGGTTACAGTATATGTGGGAAGAGACTAAACAAAAGATAATATACAAACTGAGAAACTGCAAGCTCTTGCCTACGAATATGGATAGCGAGATACAAGCAGTAAAAATGTTTTTAGTTCCTTTAATTTTATATACAGGTCAGGCATATTTTTATCAAGCAGAGGAGCAGTGGTGAATAGTAATTAATAAAGAGTTAAAGGATTTGTATTTGGGAGGGGGAGAGGGCAAGAATCAACTGGGATGAGTTGATCCTCCCGATAGAACTAGGAGATTTAGAATTACCTGATTTGAAAGGATATTTTATAGCTAAACAGTTAAGGCTTTTATACGCAACACAAGCAGAAAGTTGCAATTTAGAGCAGAAATGAATGAAGATGAAGTAGGACGGGGTCATTCAAAAATAAGAAAAAATGGGATGTCGGACAGAGATTTTTAAGGAGAATAACAACAGTGATATAGAATATTAGATTCATAAAGTAGCAGAAAGTATACTAAGAACGAAGTCAACATGGGAATGGAGAAAGGAGAGTCTGCTGATAGGGATGACTGCAATTAGAGGTATAGGAAATAGGCAAGAGGGATCTGAAATTTACAAGAGGTATCTGGCAAAAGAAGCAAGGTACTGGGAACAAACAATTACGAGAGAGAAAGGTAATAAAATGGGAAGAGGCTAAGAAGACATTTGGACTACAGACTAGTGATTACCTACCCTAACAAGGACTGATTCATAGTACAGACAAAGAGAAAGGGACAGGGAAATTTTAAATCAAAGACCTGCACTTAGCATTGCCATGTATCCATTTTTTTTCCGGAGTATCCAGAAATCAAACTGATTGTCTGGTAGTCCAGAAAACACTGTACAAACTCCGGTATTCTGTTTAAAAAAAGAAACAGACTATTGGAGTTTGTTAAATCTGTGAATTTACTATGCTTTTTTACAAAAAGTATGGTAAGTCTGCAGAAAAAAAAGGCACCCTGATCAGAAAAAGGGGGCATTCCCCCCCTTATGTGACACAACAATGGTGTCAGGAAATGACAGGAAAGTGTGTGGGGCATGGGTGGGGTTATGGGAGGTGTGAGGGTTTTGGCCTAAGTCCAGTTTTAGCTACAATGAAAGGTGGCAACCCTACCTGCACTGGTTGAGTTTTTAATTGAACCTAGAACATAAGCTGCTGTTAAAAAAAGGATAATTAGTAAGGAATATAAAATATTGTGCAATAACTAAAGGAATCAATCAGAAAAGGTCAGAAAACATTGGGAAGAGATATTTGATATGCAATTCACAAAGAAAAAAATGGGAGGACATGTGTATGGCTCCCAAATATGCAACACAATCTAAAAGAATTAGGATTTTTAACTGGGAGTGTTGGAAAAGAAGTTTGTATACCCCAATCAGACTCCAAAGAATTTTTCATCAGGTAGATGGCAGATGTTTGAGGTGTAATGGGCAAGAAAGAGGTACCTGGGAGCATATGTTTTTGGACTGTAATGAGTTGGCAAAGTTTAAAATTCCCCTACAGAGTACTCTCTCAGGAATACTGGGCAGGCAAATGAGTGTAACTAAGGAATTTTTTTTTTGAGCTGGGATACAGGATCTGAACTGCTTAGACATGCAAGACCTAGCAATTACTAGAAAATAGAAATCAAAATCTAAATGGACTATACTTAAAGTAATGAATATTGTAACAGAGATAAAAGGATAATAAGTGGGGTCTTTAGAAAAGGATAGGAGTAAGATAAATAAAGAAATGGAAATTGTGGGAACAATGCATGCAAAAAATGTTTTGGAGGAGGAATGAAGTTTAACAGAAGGCAGGAACTGAACAATTTACATAACTTTGTTCTGAATATATGACATATAGCAATACATGTGATGTATAACATTTATAAATATGAAATTGTTAATATGGTTTGATTACATTTATATAAATGTAAGTTTGCCTATGTCACAAGTGATAATTCAATAAAGGTGTAGTGTCACAGTATTGTCCACACAAGTTCTGTACATAAATATTACAGATGACTAATTCACTCTTTGGAAAACAGTTTTAGTTTAGTTGTTAATATGTGCTTTCAGCAATACATAGTCTAATGATGTAAAATTGTGGGCAGTAACTAGCACATTGAACAAAGAACATTACTGTCCAGTCTTTCGCATGAAGGCTAAGACAAATTAATTTCTGACAACAATATATGATTTAAACAGGAAAATGGTGGGATCTTCATGATCTAAGGCAGGGGAAACAAGAGGGAATGAAGAAATTGAAACTTGACACCTAAACAGGCTTCTAGAAACAAAACAGGATATTCAGCTGGGTACTGGCATAGCGGTTAAGTTACTTACCTTAAAAACATAAGGTACAGGGTCTGATTCACATATTTGAAAAGGAAACTGGCTAGACTTGAAATGGCCCACAAGGGCAGCTAGCCTAGGACTTATCTAAGAACCTTAGGTGATATTATAAGGCTAGAAATAATCATAGGATAAGGTTAACTAAACAATAAGGTAGAATTTTCCTTAAAAATTCACATATGTACCCACTATTGTACCTTTTGTTTATTATCCAGTATGAAACTATAGGAAATGTCAGTAGTGGATATGTTTAGCTACTGCTTTAAACTATAGATAAGTCACATCCACAGGTCCTCCAAGTGTCAGGTCCTTTCGTCACCAAGTTAAACCAATCCATTCTATCTTGATAAACAACTGGTGTGCTAATGTATCTTACAAAGTAGCAACTTAAATGTATTTATAGAAAAACACCAAGACTTGATGTGCTATGAAGAAATAATTCAGAATTTGTTACTGGAATTAAACAAGTCCAGTATGTCATTTGTTATTGTTATGAAGTGAGGTATCCACCTTAATGCAACATTTAGTTTTAAGGAACACCCATACTATATATGTTAGAAATAACTAGTTGAGAAGCTTTTATTGAAACAAAGGTGTCTACTATGCATTTGTTACTACCAAAAAAAAAAAAACAAGGACTCCACCTTAATAACAAATGCATTTCTAAAACATTAAAATCCACGAAGACTCAGCTCTCAAAAAGTACTTTATTGCAACAGTTACACAGGTTACCACCACTACTGACCTAGGTTTCGTCCAAATGACTTCATCAGAGTGTGATGAAAACCCCTATTAAAACTTAGACAATTGACAGGTTGACGCTAATTTTATGTTATGTATATGGATTTTATAAGCTAGCAACATTTTGCATATATGGTTTTTATTCTTATTTTTATTTTTATTTTTCATACATTACAATATAAGATTTTTTGGATGTTCAATGTATACACTTAGTTATATATACTGAGTTTACAGTATATGATCATATTTGTTTCATCTGAAGATACATATATTATTTTGTATCCATTGTTATTCATTTTAATCACGTTTTCATTTTCCATTTCATTTTTATTCTCAATACATACACTATCATACTCCATTTTATTATTTTTTTAGATAAATGTTGATTAAATTTTTGTAATTTTTTGTAATTTTTTTGAATTTGTGTGTCTGTGGGTTATGTAATTGGGTAATTGATTAATTGGTTATAATTAATTATGTGGGGTGTGTGTATATATATGTATCCCATCACACTCTGATGAAGTCATTTGGACGAAACCTAGGTCAGTAGTGGTGGTAACCTGTGTAACTGTTGCAATAAAGTACTTTTTGAGAGCTGAGTCTTCGTGGATTTTACTGGTTTACGTTGTCTGGTTCGTGGCATTTCTAAAACATGTTAGTTCTCATACGTCTTGTGCTTTTGCTTACATATCCGTTCTAACATGGAATATGGCTCCCAGCAAAATCATGAAAGCAACAAATATCATATGGTTAGTACAGTGTGTCAATCAAATAGCTACCATTAAATAAGGCTGAACTGATGGACCATTCATAGACTAATGCTGAATTAAGAACTGTGATACTAAAAGCAATGAGACTGGAACACACCTATCAACCTTTTAATGCATGAAATCTGGACAAAGCCAAAAATAACTTGGGGAGAGGTGGACAAAGGTCCAATATATGGATATTTTTTAAATATTTCTCTTATAAACTTTGAAATTTGAAAGAATAACAAATTTTGCAGTAGCATGCATTTTATGAAGGGTATTACGAAACTTAAATGTCTTACATTACTTAGTGACTTCACACCTCAATGATTTGCCACAGAACCACTAATTTTATGAGGAACAGACCAAAAATAGGATTCAAAAATCTGGATAGTTGAGAGGTATGCCTCAGACAGCAAAATGAGAGTTATCACTGTTGAGTCTTACTTCACTGTGGACCGCCAATGTATTTATGGTACAAAACTATAACATCTCAGATGGGTATCAACCTCTGCATGTCATGAATAACATGGATGACTGCATGTAATGACTGGGCAGAAAATTTAGCTATTCACAAGACAAATTCAGTTTTTATTCAACTATATACTAAAGGTGAATAAATCACATTCATGTGCTTGCTAACCATCTGTTACAACAGATGGTCCTGACAGTAAGTAAGAAGCTATCTGTGGTGTATCAACAGGCAGGGGGGATATTGTTTTTTTTCCCCATTTTTTCCTCTGGGGAAATACCATACAATTTTTGAATATGGACTGTCCTAGTGCTGGAAAATATGAGATTTCATTAAATTTGGCATTATTGGCCAAATCCTTATTGACTGTGAGTCGTGCTTCATATTTCTACAGATTGTACAGTAATGTGGTGCTCTAAATTTTAAAATGTACTTTAATTTGAGTTATGCATAGATGCATTACAATAAAAGAATCATAGCAATGACCAAACATTACAGTTAACAACTTGAGACATAAAACACAGAATTTTAAAATTAATTTTAGTTTTTTAATAATCATAAATTGGTGTCCTTGTCAGTACGTCGAACTATAATAATAAAACAGTGCTCAATAAGCTGTGATAAGACTTCAGTAATAAATGATAATGCCCTACTACATCTCACTGCAACATATCACTATTTAGAGTAAAAAAAAATAACACTTCCTAAAGTGTATATCAAAATATTTATTCACTTCTGATTTTAAGTAATTAGTGATCCATGTCGTGCAGTTTTCAAAGTAAGCCTTTGCTTTTACATGAAATAAATTTCTTTTGAACATGTTCATTAATGATATTTTATACAATTAAATATTTTATCATATTGTATTACATTTATTCCCACTTTGGGTAAAGGAATACTCTAGTCTAAATGTTTTATAAATAAGTTTGTGCTCAAATACACTCATTAAAGATATATCTTTATACCATTTAACAGTTTATCATACTGTATTTATTCCCTCTCCAAGTTATGGAATATTTTAGTGTAAATACTTTATAGATATGTTTGTGCTATTGTTTTTGCCTAATGGTTCCAAATCCATACCTAATAAACTATATGCATCTCATTTCTATCTAACCAAAATAGATGTTACTCAGTGAGATTTGCTTGTGTAACGTCTCAACTCTGTAAATTGCCTGGATTTCTGTGTAACCTACAGACCAGGTCATGCCTGAAAACAGGCTGTGTGGAACCAACTCTGCTATCATAATATAACAGTAAATAAAAACATAGGTGCATATGTAAGCTTCTATAAAATACACTAACGAACAACAGTTAAATACAAGGTACAACAAAGCACAACAGTGAACAAAAGGTAGATCTGAAGACTCACAGAAAGAGAACACAGATTGTAAATGAACATTATTGTGCTGATATGAAGTGACATTAAACTATATAAAAAGTATGTTAAAAAGGCACTTCCTGAACTGACTGTATAAAGCAAACAGAATTAGAAGTAACAGCATGTAACTTCTAAGAATGTTCAGTTTTAGCAAATTAGCACTGGAATGGAAATTTGCAATGTAAATTATTAGATGGCATAAGATAAAGGCAGCTGAGTTATTCCCTTAGATTCAAGTCAATACCTAATAGCAGAGAAAGGCATTCTGATGCTCATTTTGTGAATGGATTACTCCAAGCAAACAGAACACTACATAAACGAGGAAGTACTGAATAAGACCATTCTTCTTTTTGTTCTGTTTGTTATCTTTCAATTATTACTAAACTCCTTCCTAAGTCACATATTCATTTTGGTGTCACCTTTGAAAGGATAAGCCGCACCTTTCTGTTTAGTAGTAAGAGGTGTTTTCACAGTGTGGATGTGACAAGCTTTAATGTCCTTCTAGCAAGAATATGCATTGTGTGAGCACATCACTCTGTAAATACCATAACACAATACAGTAAGAATGAACTGAGGCAAGTAAGCACATTCTGAAATGAGACAAGTAATGGCAAGTGACAAGCACAAATCCTACAAAAGAAAGCAAAACCATAAATGGCACTAAAAGCAAACAGAGATCAGTAAGCAAACAAAACAATGGCTAAGTTGTACAAGATAACAAATAATGGGAGTGGAAAAGCAATCTTGTGAGTAACATTATGAAGATGCATTACTGACCTATCTAAGCAGCGTTGGGCTAGGAAAGTTTTCTAATTTCAGTACAGCATTGGACAGGATTTGAAGACAAACTGTTCTACCTGGGGGCCACGAAGACCATTTCCACTACCCCAGAACATGACAAACATAGGAGTAGTTGGATCACAGTGAATGCCAGGAGGGAGGTTGAACAAAGGGCCATCCCTACAGATGGTATCTCACTACATTTCCTACGTCCTTGAACAGGCAGTTCCTCTGTGGACACAAAACAGAACGGTTACAAAAGGGAGACATGAAACTCCAAAGTGTAGTAAACTACTTCTGGGGAGATATTATAAATCTTAGGCTAATATAACTAGAAGAAGAATGAGGCAGAGAAGTCATGGGTCTGCATGGTGCCATGGCTGGAAGAGACAGAGAGCATATTCTCCGAATTGTGGAAGGCTGCTACTTAGCAAAGGTAGATGGGTGTTACTTTCCACCTATTGACAAATGACCTGACTGAGAAAACAATGCAAAGCAACACACAAAGAGTTCCTATAAGTGTGTGGGACTTGGTCAAACAGCTCACATCGTACCAGCCTCTGAAGTTTTACCTTTGCATGGTATGGATGAGGTTAGGGTGCATATCATGGTTGGCATCTCTGACTGACTAGCTGGTGCACATCTCAGGTTTTAGGCTTCACTGAGGACCTGAGGACTAAGGATAGATACTTTTGGGGGGTTACATGCCCATGTTGCAAGATGATCAGCATATGTTGGAAAAGTGGTGAGAGGGCAAGATCCTTACTGGTATAACTTTTAAACAAGACAAAATTAGACAACACAAATTGCAGTAGAACAAAACAGGAAATATAGTTAGAAATGCAAAGGTCCAAATAGAGGAAAGAATAAGAAATTCAGTTTAAAAGGTATATAAAATAATTTGTCCAAGTGTTAAAGCATTTCTAAAGATAGTTTATGGTAAAAGGGAGAAAAAAACATTTCATAAAGTGATAGTTGAGCTTAAAAATGGATGGAGTGGGCAAAAAAATGATGCTGAAAAGCCATTTTAATAATTTATGTAGGAAATAACAAGAATTCATTTGAGAAATTTCACTGAAGAACTGGCCTAATGGAACTCATCCCAGAATTCTTACAGCAGTTGTGGAAGAACTGTGAATACCGCTAACATTTTTTAATATATTATGGTCTGATGCGTCTCTCCTGCACAGAAAAAAAAGGAACCCAGCTAAACTTTACTGAGCTACCTCAGCTAAAAGGAAACTCACAGAATCAATGTTGAAGGGAAAACGATTCTTAATATTTGGAAGCCAGTGGGGCACTAGGGACTCACTGCAGATACATACCTCAAAATAAATCTAAAAGTGTTCTTTAAATGCCAGCAAAGCAGAAAAGAAAGGGCTATCGATGTTGCCTGTTTAGACTTCAACAAGGCATTTGTCAGACAGACTTTCAGTGGATGCTAAAACAGTCAAAGCAATTTTTTTTCAATAATTTTTATTTATAATTTTCATTAATCTAAAATAACATACATAGTATCACAGGTAGAGGTAAGACCTCTTCACAGTAAGCAGTTGTTATACATTGAGGGTAGTACAAACAGAAATAAAACAATCAGTCAATACTATTTACATTATATACATCGATGCTTTCAATATTCGAGGGGAAAAGTTGATACAATTCAGTGGGAGTTGTTGTGACTCTGCATATACCTTAAAAAAAAAGACGAATAGGAAAAAGGAGAGACTTTCTTAGTCTATAAATATAGTTTAGTGGGGGACCTCTCATTTGTATTTAAGTCTGATACGTTGTCATGTGCTAGGCCAGAATAATACTGAAGATTTGTTCCCATAATTTCCTGTGATTAATGTTTTTATTCCCTTTATCGATTAGAATTTTATGGGCTAGAAGATGTTTAGTCGCCATTAATTTGAAATTCTCCCAGTATGTGTTATTTAGGTTAAGCCAATTACTTGCTATATAGAGTTTCAGTAATGGAAAGATATTGATCATAGTAATTGCTTGAGTTTTAGAGATATTACTTGGTAGAATATGTAGAAGAGTAAATTCCCAGGAGAGTGTGGATGTTTGATAGCCCATTTTTTGCAATTGGAATTTAAGGGAGTTCCAAAGTTTAAATACACATTTACAGCTCCAGAATAAATGCATTATATCAGCCGTTTGAAAACAGTCAAAGCATTTTTGAATAGACAAAATGCAAAAATGTAATAGTGAATGGAATTTTTTGTACTTGAAAGAGCAGCTACCAGTAGGGTTACCAATGGAACAGTACTAGAGGCAGTTACGGGGGTGGGTGTTACTCTTTTCCAGAATCTATGTAAATGCCACTGCAGTAAGTCTAGAAGGGAAAAAGTACATTTGATTAATGTCACAAAGGTATGCAACAGGATTAATACACAAAAGAGCATAAAGGAAAATGTCAAGAAAATGTTCAAGAATGGAGGTACTGCTTAGAACATGGCAGCTTAAATTCTATACAAAGAATTCAAAATAATAAGTTGATCTTTAGGGAAATAAGTACACAATTCGAGGAAGAATGGCAGCAGTAATAAAGGCAGAAAGAGACCTGCGGTCGCCGTGTCAGGCTAGAAGTAAGTAGGAATATGAAAGAGACCTGGGGTCGCCGTGTCAGGCTAGAAGTAAGTAGGAATATGAAAGAGACCTGGGGTCGCCGTGTCAGGCTAGAAGTAAGTAGGAATATGAAAGAGACCTGGGGTCGCCGTGTCAGGCTAGAAGTAAGTAGGAATACGAAAGAGACCTGGGGTCACCGTGTCAGGCTAGAAGTAAGTAGGAATATGAAAGAGACCTGGGGTCGCCGTGTCAGGCTAGAAGTAAGTAGGAATATGAAAGAGACCTGGGGTCGCCGTGTCAGGCTAGAAGTAAGTAGGAATATGAAAGAGACCTGGGGTCGCCGTGTCAGGCTATAAGTAAGTAGGAATATGAAAAGCTAGTGAGGAACATCACGATTCAGGACACACAGGAAGTGGTACTGCCATCAGAAAACAAGTTGTTGTACTTCTCTGGCAACATCTGGTAACCCCCCCCCCACACACACACATACATACAGTGATATGTACCACTCTTGAGAAATACTCTTTTTACAGATACAGGCATGATTAACAGACATCACTGAAAGGCAGCAAATTACTGTCATGTCCCATTGATGATTAAAATAGCATAACTGTACAATCTTGAAGAAAAACGATACAAGGAAATAATTCAGAAACAATTAAGTGAGTACACACTTTGGTACTGCATTTTAAAAAGAAATGTACAAGCATAAAACACAGTTTGAAGACATAATAAAGATACGCAAGGAAGTTTTTTTTTTTCTTTGAAGGGATGGTAGAATGACTAAAACATCTTTCCTGAAGAGGTCATGGTACTTAAAAACTATGATGAAATTCAAAAGTGTATAGAGAAGAAACAAGTCAAGTCTTCTGAGAGATGAGAACATGTACGTCAGAAAGTGTGTGTGTGGGCTTCTAGGTAAATATGGGGTAGAGAGTTAAGGCAGCATGGCAGAAGCCAAGGTGAGTCATAGCAAAACAAAAAAAGTGAACGAGGAGATAACCTAACTATGGAAGTCTCAAGAGAGAATAAATGAAGAAGACTTAATAGGAGTAGCTGTCCCAACTTCATGTCATTGTCTGTATTCCCTTATCTGATACACCACAGAAAGACAGTGATTCTAGCTGGCAGATAAGAAGTGTGCCAGGCCTACTTTTACTTGTTTTACTTAAGCCCCTTAGACATAGCTTATGTGTACAGTGCTCTGGGTCTAGCAAAACCTCTGTAACACTTCATAGGCATATATGCTCACACGCACAGGTTAGCCTGCAGGTTTTTTCCAAACTGGTTTGTGCACCCCTACTGAGAATTGTTCCCTGACTGCTGTAGTGAAATGCTTAAAATGATGTATTAAACAAAACAAAACAAAATATGTAACATTCTGCAAAACTCTAGCAAGGATCAATGGCAACAATACAGTATAAGAAGAGAGAGAGAAAAATGAACATGCCTCATAACAGGCCTTTTCAGTTATGCAGTGTCCTCCTGTCACTTAGCAGGCAGGACTGTCTATGTAGCAGAGAATTTTAACAGCTCAGTTAAAATAGAGTTATGATGAATGGTGCAGATCTAAAACATTAAACAGACTGACACTTGAATGTTTTATTTACTTGCCACTCCTGAAGAAATAGTTGAAATGCTTTCACACAGATTTTTTAATCTGTTTTCAGCCTGCATTTAACTTAACTGCTTCGTAATTTTACATCTGCAGTTCCCGTCTAGCACTTGTTTATATTTTGCTT
Organism: Protopterus annectens; assembly: GCF_019279795.1. NCBI lineage: Eukaryota > Metazoa > Chordata > Ceratodontiformes > Protopteridae > Protopterus > Protopterus annectens. The sequence continues at coordinate 798,843,042 of NC_056746.1, forward strand.
ATAGAGCCTGTTAGTCAACAATTGAGTAACTCACTCCACAGAAAATACAATTTTCCAGGATTACCACTGAGGAAAATGATGGTCTTAGCCAATCAAAAGCATCCTGCATACAGCCACGGTGTTTACACCACAACAGTCCTTTGATGGCCAGAATGAGGGACACCTGAACAAGCTCCATATGTTTTGTTTTATTTCCTTACACAGGCACATTAACGCTTTAGGTAGATTAACAGAAAACAGACACTTTCCAGGAATAACACCAGTATGTGTATACCCACAACAGGAATAAATATTTATACATCAAAACAAACTTACAACTTGAAGAAAATGTGTGTGTGTCTCTCTCTCTCTCTCTCTCTCTCTCTCTGTTTTTTTTTCTTTTTTTGTATACAATTCCCTGGGGAGATTCAAAAAGGCACACCAAACAGAGGTCCCGTGAGGAATACTTTGTCAATTCTTCTTCATCGAACAGCAATTCGCCAATACTAAACTGAGCATTTATGTGGATGAGTAAGACCTGCTGCACTGTCTTTGCCCCCTTTACATTAATAACTTCATGGGTGCACAGTAAATGGGGCTAAGCAGACACTCATTATAGCGCACACTTCTCTGACACAAACACTGGTCCTGCTGTACCTAACTAAATGCATTTACAGAAACCACACCAGCTTTGATAAAAAGATGTCCAGTAAATCCCAAACCTATCAATACCAAACAACAATCCCAGAATAACCAAGCAATGACTATAACATGTCTCAGCAAGTCTTATTTGATTGAAATCCCATTTTGGTAAATCCCAGCCTTAATAGAAATCCTGTTTTCTCCCACTAACAAACTGTTCTGAATCAAAAAAAAAATCAGTCAACTTGGATCCTTGTAACTGCATATCTACATCAATGAAATAACCGTTTTGTCAACCAAAAACATCACATCAAACAACAAATATAATCACAAAAACAACATGTGAAGAAGCATGATTCAACTGAGTGAGGAGTAAGCCTACAACGTTGCACTATTTACTGTCTACTAGTATGCAATTATGTTACCTGCTGTCATTTTTTTGTACAACACAACTATGATGTGGTGCTACCACGGTGCTCTGCCTTGGAGTTTCATCATTACTCCCATCCTTTGTTTTCTAATTGTTAATGCCTGATTACATGTCAGTATATTGGTCTTTACATCCAGTGCTTTGAAAGGAAAGCTACTTAAGAGCTAGTTAGGGAGACGCATCTTTCCAAAATGATTCTTGCAGTGAAACACAGACTTCAATAACGTTGCATCTTAATGACATATGTAACATTATTTGGTTCATAGGTTGGTACTAGGCTATCGGCCCAAGGGTCTATACAAGCCTAGCCATAACAATTCCCTTGGATATTTCCTTCCACAATATTTACTTCCCTGGACCCCTGTCTAGCAGGGCAACTGACATGATCCCCGGGGTGAATTTCCTATCTCCCATCCAATCGTCAAGGTTCCTTTTGAAGAGGGCCAAGGACACACTCTGCTTGACATGTATGGGCAGTCTATTCTAGAGTATGGAGAGTCTCTGGGTCAGGAACCTATCCCTCCAGCCTGTTTTGTTCATTGTGATGATAAGGTTTAGATCTGCCACCAATGTGGTAATTCATGGGTAAATGTTTTTTTCCCAAAGGGGATAACTATACATTTCTTGGCATTAAGCTTGAGCCCATGACTCTGGCACCAAGCATCTGTTTCTGTAAGGCCCCTTTGTAGAATATCCACATCATTTGGGGATTCAATACTGGCTCCCAGTTTGCAGTCACCTGTGAACTTTGTTAACCAGTGTCCCTTAGTGTTGGCTTGTACTTCAGAGAAATAGATGCCAAACAAGAGCGGACCCAGGACTGAAGCCTGAGGTACTCCACTTGTCACTTTTCTGGAGCTGGATTTGGAGTCTGCTACTTTTACAGTCCGGGTTCTGTCAGTAAGCCAGTTGGCAACCTATCGAGTGACGTAGGGATTTATGCCCAGCCTAGTAAGTTTATCTATGATTCCAGAGTGGGGGATGGTGTTGAAGGCCTTGGCGAGGTTCAGATAGGCTGTGTGGACTGTCTTACCCTCATCCACAGCTCTGAAGACTGATTTGAAGAAGACAATCAGGTTCAGGAGACAAGATTGGCTCTTCACGAACCCAAACTGGGTGGGGTCCAGTGTTTGAAGGTTGCCAATGTCTTTGTTTATAAGTTCCATGACAATGTGTTCCATGCCCTTGCAGATAAGGCTCATCAGACTGATGGTACAGTAGTTCCCGGGATCCAAGGTGGATCCCCCCTCGTGAAGTGGGATAACTGTAGCTGTGCACCACTCAGTGGGCACGAAGCCTGAGGTGAGGCTATGATTAAACATGACACTTAGGTGAGGTTCCAGTTCATTTTGTAGTTCATGTAGTACAAAGCCCAGGATGTCATCTGGTCCCATGGATGCTGCATTCTTAGCTTTGGAGATTGCGGTTTCTACCTGTGTGGCCATGATTACCGGAATTTGGCAATCTTTTGGTACTGAGATGGGACCTTTAGGGGGTGAGAGGGGGGTGAAGTTGGCACTAAATCGATCTGCCAGGATATTGGCAATATCCTTGGGATCAGTATATTTAATGCCATTCTGTTGTAGCTCAGAGCAGATCTGAGCATTGCCATTTAGATTCTTGACATAACTATAGAATGCCTTGTAGTTGTCTTTGGAATCTTTGGCAATTTTATTTTCGTAAATAGCTTTGGAGGAATTTATGAGGGATCTCAGCTTTTTACTGAGGCTGGTAAGGGAGTTTTGTGCATCCTGGGATTTTCCTCTTTTCTGCAACAGTTTCTTCCTTCTGTTGTATAGTTTGTTTATGGCAGGGGACCACCAGACTGGCTTACTTTTTTGGAGGAGAGCATCTTGGTTCTATATGGGATGGTACAATTCATGCATGAGTGGATGTGCCCGTACAGTGCTTTATTTGGCAGTCGAACTTTCAGCTCCCGTAGCATGAAGTTGGCTTTGGAGAAGTTTTTTATGGAGGTTTCCTTACTGGGAGGTAAGGGTAGGATGTGGATGTCAAGGGTCATCCCTCATCAAAACCAAAACTCAGCTTTTCGAAGAATTATGACACAAGCCACTTTGCACATATCATCCTGTACTACCACTGTCATCTCAACTGCTCATTCTCACTCAAACTTAGAAGCAAATATATAAGAAAAGGATTTGAATAGGACACAAAATCTAAGTAGAAAAAATAAAATGCAGCAGGACAAACTGTGAAAAAACTCACAGTGGGTACTGTAAACATCCAGATAAGGGAACTGGGATATAGTAAACAGACTTATCTAAAAAAGTAACTGAACACCAGCACCACTTTTATTGTATTAGTGCATTACTGTCAATGTTGAAACAATTCAAACACCTTCTCATTTCACTGTGTCTCACTAGCTATCACTGTAATACATCTATAGGTGCGCATTCTTATGTCCTGAAGGAAGGACTTGTGAGGTTTTTGTGTATGTGTGAGGGTAGGCATTTCCAAAATTTGAAGTCCAGTATAAGGACTCCCTGTCTCGTAAGTTTAAAAAAGAGCAAAAAACAGATACTTCCATCAGGCTAGGCATCCCATCATTGTTATCTTTCCATCAAACTGTCTTATTTCTTCTGGTAGTCACTGAGCCTAAGTTCAGAGAAGACAGAGAACCCTGCATTATGAGATGGCTGAACAATTGTATGGTGTGAGGTAGGAAAGAGCAGAAGTTTAACTGCTGATATACCAAGAGTAGGTATGATAGGTATAGCAATGAATAGGGCATATGAAAGATGGGTTCACTACAGGCGTTCAAGTCCCAAGAGTTTGAAAACCACTGTCTCAAAGTCAGGGATTCGAGCACCCTGCAATGCCGCTAGCCTGTTGCTCATGCTCAAACTCAAGTACGAGTGCAGGCAAGCAGCTGTGGGGCGGAAGCAGGAGGGAGTTTTAGGATTAGGGAGCAAGACTAGATTTTAGGGGTAGGGAGCAGAACAGGAGTTTCAGAGTTTGGGCACAGTAAGTGAGTTTTAAGTTTAGGGGTGATCGGGGAATTTAGGTTTAGGGAGTGGGGTTGGAGTTTTAGGGTTAGGGAGTGACTGGGGAATTTAGGTTTAGGGAGTAAGGGTTGGAGTTTTAGTTTAGAGGGTGATCAGGGACTTTAGGGTTAGGGATGGGAGTGGAGGTTTGGGGAAGGGGATGAGGAGTTGGGTTGGGAATTGGGTGGGAATTTTAGATTTAGGGTTTAGATGCTGGTCGGGCTACGTAGTTTATAGGACTGGGTGTCAGGAGGGCTGTCTTGAGATAGGTGTGATCAGGATAGTAGGAATTGGAGCACTTTCATTTTCAAGCAGCTGAAATATGAGCTAGTAGTACATGGGCAACTGTAGTAGGACCCACAAAAACCTTACGCTATCAATCAGTTAATGATTGTGCAGAACTTGCTACAAAAGTTATAAAGGTTCTGGAGATGCAGTCAACAGATTTGTTAACATGTATATACAGCTTGTTAAGAATCAATGTACACTACTATTACCTTATTCTAGAACCTCACCAATGAGTTATCAAGGAGCATTATACATGGCAAGTTTTTAGAAAGTAACCAAACATTCTTCTCAGAAACAATTATATTTTCAGCACTTACATGACAGCACTATTAATAATGCACCCAAGAAAGTGATATAGACGCACTTGCACGATCACATAAACAGAAACTGCACAAAGTGCTCAAAAAATACTGATAATTCCGTACTGCATGCTTCCTTCTTTTTCCCATTCTTCTAACATTTTCTATGATAGATAAACACACGACTCTCTCTTCTACGTTTGCATTTCTTTTTGCTCTGTCCAGCACAGAAAATCCACACCTATTCAATCAACCCTGTGTGGTATTATAACTTCATCAATGTTTGTCTTCACTGCTAAAATTTAATCATAGCTTTTTTATTTTATATGAAGAGATGCAGTGTGCCTTATCAGTAAAAAGGAAAAGGCTTTCAAACTTCTAAAAATCTGCTCAGCATTTGATTTACAAACACATCAGATAATAAAGGCCATGTGCAAAATTTTCTTTTATTTCTTTAACTAGCTGCTTGCAGCAATCAAACTAAAGATATTTGCATTTTTATTTCACAATGTCACAGTCACATAAATACAATAGACCAAGTCTAGTTTAAAACTGATTTCCACGGGGACTGTGACAAAGAAGTTACAAAGCCTCCTAGTTAGCATTATAATTTACATTTGAAATTTAAAAGTGAGGCACGCAAATGGTATTTCAGTTCTTATAACAGTAAGTCATCCTTTGTTCACAGTATGATCTTTATCGATTAGCAGCATAATCAAAATGGAGGCTCTGTGATGTGCAGATATGATAAGAACAAAGAAATAGGAAAACAATTTCATCATTTGACATATAATGTGTTAGACCTTTACATTCAAAATATTCCTTTGATGGCATCACAGAAAAAAAACAGAAAATTATGTACTGCAATGGCAATTTATTTTAGTCATAAGGGAATTGCCAGATTTCCGTCTGTCATTTATTAATTTACTTACTTAGCTAAAGTTCACAAAATCAGAAAGTCATAGATGGAGGGACACACCGATAGGCAGAGAGAGAGAGAGAGAGAGAACTTGATTTACTCGCTAACATCTACCCTCAACTTTCACCTTTCTATACACTTGCAATAGCAGAAGTTCTTGAAAAGCTGGTTGCAGGGTAACTAAAACATTCAATTTGCATCCTGTTTAGACAACAACATGAATTCAAACTTTGTCACGGTTTCAGCACCACAACCTTGTCCTTGGCTCATACCCTTTTCAAAAATAAGGAAAGGATGTGCTGCCATTTTCAATGAGTCATTTTTTTATTTTATTTATTTATTTATCATTTGTTGACCGGGAATGTCCGACTAGGTTCCACACAGCCTGTTTTCAGCAGAGGCCCGGGGAGAAATGCTCCAGATCCATTCAGTACACGTTCTGCCTCCCCTATGGCCCTGAACTGGATAAACTGGGTAATGGAAAACATCAGTGTATGAATGAACAATGTGTTTCTGTAGAACACGGGCTTTTCCCAGGGCAGTATGAAAATCCTACGTTCTCATTTGTCCACTGTTTTTGGTTTTAGAGTTGCCTTGAGAAAAGATCACTTTATTTACTTATATTTTATTTATTTGTTTTGATTAACCTTGACAGTTCACCGCAGGCCCAATGAGGAAAGCACAGGGTTTACAAAACAACAACAACAGTAATAATATAATAATAATGTGATCATAATATTAACATTAATATTAATAATCACAACGATAATCATACCAATAATCATAATAACAATGATTATAGTAGTTATTCAAGAATTCTGGTGCAGGCATTTCATCACATAATTAAATAATAGTTGTATTTAGGATGCATGAGATAGCAGACTGCTAAAAGTCACACTGAGTAACATCTACTGGTAAAACTGTGAAAGTCTTTCAGATGGACAACTTAACTGCTTGCTTAGATATGTTAACTACTGTAACTACTGTATTTTTTAATCTAAATTGCTGACCTTGGAGCTTTTCTCCCCGGGCCTCTGCTGAAAATGGACATGTATCCAGTTGGACTATCCCGGTCAACAAATATAAAATAAAACAAAATAAATAAATAAAATAAACATCACTGAGATCAAAGGTTGAAACCAGCCTTGCACAGACCCGTTATGATACAGTAACCCTTCTCTAAGCTGAATGATAACATGTTCTTACCACAGACTTTGTAGGCATTGCGCTCTTACATATTGTTTTATGAACCATTCAGGAAAAAAATACAAGATACAGTGGCCATATGGTGAACAGATGTTACAGTTTCCTGAACTATAAACCCAAGTCAAAAGGATTAAACAACAAATCTGTTCTATATAATTTTATCTCTGCAAACCATTGTTAAATGGTACATTTATTTTTACATCAGTGAAGGCCACTGATATGATTTTGTTAAAAGAAAACCCTGACAAGTCTCAATGCCTTAAAAATTCTAAAGTATCAGTGAAGGCCTTTTTCCGTACTACATAACACTTTATAAGAAGTAGCTTTTTAACAGTGATGAAATATAGAATTTACACAACTCTTCAATAGCTGGCAGGAATGAGTTAATACTTTAAACAGGCAGGTAAATTAACTTAATACATCATCACTGTCAGCTCCCTGTTTTCCATTGTTACATGGGGTCAGGGTGTCACATCAACATTATTTAATGTGACCAATTCACCTAATGTTTGCACCACTGGGTGTCTAATCCTAATATATACATTCACAAGTGTATGGGAGTGGACAATAAGATTACAAATTTTACTTTAGCTGATGTTTGAATATATTGTGACTTAGCATGAGGATAAGAAAAGGCTGGGGAGTAAAACAATGAAGGGAAACTAGATTAGAAAAAGAAGAAACATTACTTGATAGTCTGAACAGGGTTATAATTCACTGACAGATTTACATCTGCTGAGAAGGAAGGAATGGCTGGAGGGTAGGTAGAAGGGTCTATATCACATTATCGAAATTCCAAAATGTCGAACACCATAAGCTTGACCTTGGAATCTCGAAATGTGATATACTCGAACACTCAGAACAGCAAATTTTTTCCAAGGGAAAAAATTAGCTGTTCCGAGAATACACACACACACACACACACACACACACACACACACACACACACACACACACACAGCACAAGCACACCAAAACAAATAATCCACACATACACACTTCAGAGAAACCTACACTAAACCGTACATACACTACTAGCTATCCACTTACCTTAACCCAACCCTAACCCTAAGGTCCCTAACTAACGCACACTCAACTTACTGACTCTCTAACCCTAAGGTCTTTAACTAATGCACACTCACCTTACCCGCTCCCTAACCCTAATTTCCCTAACTATCGCACACTCACCTTACCTGCTCCCTAACCCTAAGGTCCCTAACTATCGCACACTCACCTTGCCTGCTCCCTATCCCTAAGGTCCCTAACTATCACACTCACCTTACCTCGGTCTGTTCGCACACTTACCTTAACCCGGTCTGTCACCTTTGCACCATAGTCGAGGAAATAGCGAAGCCGTAGAAATGGCCTACCGAATACTTTCCCTAGGAAAGTATTCAGTGTGCTGCAGCTTCGCTATTTCAAGCATTCTTTGAATTGGGGTTGATATTATAACATTCGAAGTTTTAAGACTTCCATGTTATAATATAGACCCAGGTAGAGTACAGCATTAATTTAAAGCAGATAAAAGTGCGACTAAATGTTGCTATCTCCTTGCAAACAGATGTAAATGTCTTGTACTGCACATTTACTTGGTGAAGGCACTATTTGCATTTTCCTGTAATGCATTCTGTTTCTAAATGGAGAACAGTAAAGAGATGGTTGTGCTATAGGCAGCCCTAAAGTGATGTTGAGGAGAGGTTAAGAGATGAAGCTGAAGGAGGTAGTGAAGTTGTTTGTGGATGCATTTTTCTAAGAGATTGGAGGGAGTGGACAATGTAGCAGTGGGAAGCTGTTTGTTAACATCTAAGAATTTTATGCAGCAGACAACTCCAAATCACTTAAAATGTTAACAGAACAATAGGTGCTCCACAGACATACATTTTCTGAACAAAAGAAACTAGGAAACAGTAATAACTGGCATTACTGACTGACTGTAATCCTCAGTGATTTAACAAAAAAAAAGTTAACAAGGGACACGGCATAAATACAAGGTAAAAGCAGAGATGACTAACAGGCAGACTACTCTAATTCATTTAAAAATTAACAGAACAATAAAATTTGCATCAGCATGCATTTTCTGAACAACAAGAACAATGACACCCTAATAACTGTCTAATGATTTACTTACTTATTAATTAGCATTTGTTTACTGGGAAAGTCAGACTGGACACATACTGTAACACCTTTTCAGTGGTGGTCTGGGGAGAAAAGCTCCAGAAACAACAACGGACATACACGTATTCAGACAATATATACAAATATATACCAAGGCACGAGAAAAGACTACTAATACGCCGTTTGACAGTAAATGTAACAGATATAACACTCTAGCACAAAACTGAACATAAATACAGTACTGAGAGGTGTTTAATTATAATGTAAACAAGTATTTCAGTACTGAAATTTGTGGAGAGACTCAGAGAATGCAGCTTTCTATACAGACATTTAAAAATATATGTTTAAGTTGAAAGATTATGGGATTACCCTAGGTTTGAGTAAGGACATTGCCAGGTGTCTGAGAGAGATTGTTTAAACTGTAATTTGAAGCACTTAAGGTCATTATTTTGTCCACGATCAAGGGGTAGAGAGTTCTAGACTGGCATTGCTGTCTAACTGTAAATCTCAGTGACTGTTAGCCCTCAGTGATTTATCACAAAATGAAGAAGTACACGAATGTCTGGCAGTTAGTGCAGGTGATTAAGGCCCTAAACTCTTGAAGAGGTGTTTACTGTAATTAAGGGCAGAGGGATTGATTCTTTCTCTCTCCGTTTGCCTACTGTGCGACTCTGAGCTGGTGGCTTAACAAGACAGTTCTGCTGAAAATTGGAGTAACTTGGCTAACAAATGCTGTAAAGAAAAAAATATATAGATTTCTAAAAACTCTTAATGACAAGAAAAATGCTTTCTGCTTCTTATGACAATTGCACAATAAATGTTTCTGCTTCTAATGACATTAAAGGTAAATGGCTGTCCAAGGTAACAGGTGCAGGTACACACACACACAGACACACACACACACACGCACACACACACACACACACACACACACACACACACACACACACACACACACACACACACACACACACACACACACAGATACACACGCACAGACACACACGCAAATACTTTTACTGTTTTTTTTCCCTGGTTTTCCTTGTTAGATCCAAATTCACAGTGCTTTCTGCTAATCTGTTTAAGAAGGCTCCACTGGCTCAAATGCTCTTGTTTGTGAGCCAGTACAAGTGGTATAAAACAGAGCAGCACAGCAGAGATTTACAGCCAAAAAGGAGATTTGGGTGGGACCTACAGCCACTCACTGTTGCTGTGTGATGGCACTCACCATGGCATGCAGTTTTACTGAGCAGGCATGTGCAGCTGTGTGCACCTGTAGCTCTGAACTCTCTGGTCTTCCCAGACAACAGGCCATGCCTAATGAGGTTTAACAGAAACAGCCAAAAGTAAGCAAGCAAATAATTAAATAAACAATTAAACGTTCATATTTTTGTTTTCACTGAAAGTAGTTGGAGTCTTGTTATCATTAAGAGGAATTTTTAAAAAGTAAACTACTTCCTTTCCTGCACGGTGTTTTTAGCCATAGGAAATGTCTCTCAGCACCTGCTTTCCTTAGCCTTATCTGCTTTCCCTACCTACTTCTCTTCAGATACCTTTAGGTCCACTAAAAGACTATCTTTTCATGTTTCTGGTTCATTCAAAGTTTTATTTTGTAAATAATGACACATCTGCACATTTTAGTCATGTGTTCAGTGACTGACTTGGCCACCCTGGACTAAGGCACACACTACTGTCTCAAATGTTATGGTTGAAATGGACATGCATGTAAGCACCCCAATGTTCCTCATTTCCCATTGATTTTCCAGTGATGAAGATCAGAGGTTATCAAGCTTTCTTATCTTCTCTCGGAAGATGTTCTTGCTACCCTTATACTGGTACAGTGCTGTACACGTTTTACACTTGCTACCTGCCTTTGACCCCTCATTAAGTCAGGTCAGAACTGTTTACCTCATTAGTTCTATAGAATGATTTACTTCTCAGAAGTGGTACGTGTGTGAATGATGCTGGTAGACTTTCTCTGCCAGTCTTCTTCACATTCCTTCTCCTGTGACACATGGCTTCCTTTCAGAATGCACTGTACACTTATGATGCCTAATCATACTGTTTCTAGCTATAGCTGAAGGTCCATGTATTGCACATACAGCGGTGTCCTCCATCAAAGGTTATAACACCTCAGATTATCATGTGAATATCATCTTGAGGGTCAGCCCTGCAAATTACAGGTTTATTTTCTACTGCTACAGGTTCACAGGTATGTACTAGGCTAGCTGCCCTTGTAGGCCACTTTAAAACTGGTCAATTTCTCTCAAAGGTGACACTCAAACCCTATACCTTGTGTCTGTGAGCTGAATACCTTAGCCATAACACCAACCCCACACATTACCTCAGTGTATCCCCTTATTCTGCATTTTATGTTTATCTTTAACCAAGTATCCCAAGTACTAACTTTGCTGAGATCTGCTACAATATGTACCTTAATTAATACCTTCAGCTGTTCTACTTAATGCTCTATGTAAAATAGCTGTTTGTCCTGTGTATTTCTGATCTTGCTTAAGTTTGTATTGTGCATTTGTTATGTTACCTTGTTTATTTCAATAAGGGGCCATAGCACACCCCACAACACCTCACTCTAGCTCTGTTAACACACTCAGCACCAGGTGTGTACAGGAGAAAAGTGCACCCAACCAGAATCAAAGTGCAATTCAGCTGGACACATTCAGCTCCAGTCTGCCCTCATAGTACCTGGTACTAGTACAGAGCATGCATTACTTGTAAAGGTATACATTGATTAGTCTGACTTGGTTAGATTTATCTGTTAAAGTAAAAATAAAACACACTGCTCCCCCTCATGGTGCTGCTGCTGAAGGAAAATGTTTCCAGCTGTTAAAAGCCTCCAGCTGTATTCTACCCCACACATACACATTCTGCTGCTGACCTAGGACAATGCTGTTTACATCTGTTAATGAACTCCAGCTGCATGCTCTGGGATTTTAGGACACCTCCTACAAAATCTACCTTACTTCTACAAACACAAAGCAGCCAGCTGCCTCTTACAATGTTTTTATTGGAGGGGTGCTTAGAGATTATGCAAATACAGAAGATCAAATCAGTGAAATAAAGTAAGGCTAGACATTAATGCACAATTAATATGTATTTCATTATAACTAAAACAGCTGTAGACCCTTGACTCCCACTGTAATGACAAGAAAGAGTATTTTCATAAAGTGGAAAAGGAAGGTCATACTAACATAGCTTAAACCCGCCTCAGGTTAACGATGGCATTTCTTTTGTGATGAGATCACAATGACAAACACGTTCAGTAAAATGCTGCAGTACATCAAAAAAAAAAAAAAAAAAAAAAATATATATATATATATATATATATATATATATATATATATATATGTGTGTGTGTGTGTGTGTGTGTGTATATTTGTCTGTGTGTCAAAGACAGACAGTTATGTAAGAAACAAATGTATTTATTTATTATTAATTTATTTCATGTTTAATCACTGGTTGGTGTCAAAGTCTGAAATACAACCTCTTTTGCATTTTACATTTAACAATCTGATGCAGTTGTAAGTTGTGATTTAAACAAAGACTGCATAAGAAACCATCATTAGAGTATAAATAAAGCAGCTCAGAGGATTTTTCATACAGAGAAGTATCACTGCTAAGCTAGGATAGCTACATTTATTTATTTGTATTTATTTTATTGACATCTGATTACTGGGAAAGTCCGACTGGATAGCAACCCATTTTCAGCAGATGCCCAGGGAATAAAACCTCGAAAGTGTTACAAAACATTTTAATAACAATAATTTTACAATTTTCAAAAATAATTAAAAAAATCTACAGTTTAAATAATTATACCAAACTGGACATAATATGAAAACATTGGTTAAGAATAGATACAAGTTACATGATGATTTAATATTTAGAGAAACTGTAGCCAGTTTATAGATAAATTAAAGGTAAGTTAGGATAACACAAAAAGGAATTTTAGTATGAAATGAGAGAAATGTAAGCTTATGGTATATTTAGAGAGAAAGTCAACAGAGAGAAATTGATAGAAGTAAGGAAGTGAGTGAAGAAGGGAGAGGAAGGAGATGTAAGGTATGAATACAGGTACTTGTTGACATTTAGGGATATAGTTTATCCTGGTGCAGAGAAAGAACAGAGCTTTGTTTGGGCTAGGGAGTCTTTCAGAATGTTTTTGAAGGATGGTTGTGAGGGTATTGACCTGATGGATACAGAAAAAGGATTTCTAGGCCTCAGCAACATGGCACAGTATAGACAATGTCCAGCAGATTTGATAAGTTTGTGGACATACAAGAGATTTTAGTCACTGGATCATAATGACCAAATGGGACATAGTTGTGTAGAATGTCAATTAGGTCTGGACAAGCAGGTGGATGCTGGATAACTTTATAGGTGGAAAGAAACTGTGTAAATGTTAGTTGATGGGGTAGTTCTAACCAATTTAGGCTTTTTATTGCTATGCAGAGACGGGCTCTGAAAGGGGTATTTGCTGCACATTTAGTAACTTTGTTAAAGCATTGTTCAAATTTTGCTTTTTGTGATGCCTAGAGGTTAAGGATAGGATTGCCATAAAGAAGTGTGGGGAGGAGATAAGTGGTGGCAACTGTAGCTTCTGTTGCGTTGCTAAGAAAGTTTTTGGCTCTGTATGGCATCCTTAGTTTTTGATGAGTTTTTCTTGTGTAGTTTTGTATATGCAGGTTAAATTTATCATCCCTAATTATTTGCTATGAAAAGTGACTTCAATGGTTTATTATCAAGAGAGAGGACTTTACATTTTGTTTTTTTCGTAAGACAGGGATTTGAGGAAAAAGTAGTAGCAAAGTTTTTTTTAAGATTGAGCACGAATTGTGAGTTACACAGCCTAATTATTTTGAGATGTGCCATGTTGTCAGATGTGGAAATAAGTGCGGAGTCATCTGCATACTGTATTCTGAAGGCCTGTTGTGTGGATGTGTGAATGGTATTGATGAAAATGTTAAAGAGGAGGGGACTAAGGACAGAGCACTAGTGGTGACTGACAGGTATGAAGAAGGCTGGAGTGCCATTATACTGACTGGAACCTATTGGATAGCAACTTTTGAACCACAGAAGGGTGGGCTGAAAGAGACCTAATGAGGACTTTTGAAACAGAAGTTTGCTGACTTTAGACAAGTCTAGAAATAAGGAGGAGACTAGTTTGCTATTACCTCTATATTTGTTGGCAGTATCTATATAGGTTAGAAGGGGTCTATATTACATCACTGAACACTTAAAAAAGTGAATGATGATTAATCTACCCCATGTAAGCGAAACCTCAGAACAGCGATTTTTTTTTCCAAGGGAAAAAAATCCCTGTGGCCCCCCCCTACTTAAATATACCAACTCCGAGATCGTACTACAGTGCCGCAAACGGCAAAGTAACAGAAGCGGCCTAGCAAATTATTTCCCAGGGAAAGTATTCACTTAAAAGCCGCTTCGCTATTTTGCCTTTTCATTCTTTTACGTTCAATCAAGATGCATTCGACAGGCGTCTTCGATCACGTAATAGGAACCCGGTTAGAAGTGCAGTGTTAGTATTACTGGAAAGACATAAGCCATGTTGTGTGGAGGATAGGAGTTCTTCCTGCATGAGACAGTCTAGCAATTGTTTTTGAATACATTTTTCAATTATTTTGGAGAGGGGATAAGATTGCTATAGGTCTAAAGTTAGTAATGTCTGTTGAATTTCCTCCTTTATGCAGAGGGATAATGTGTGACTTTTTTCAAAGAGAGAGGGAACATGTGATTCTTGGAGTGACCTATTTATAAAGATTGAGACAGTATAGGCAATGCTACTGGCTGCTATGTTTAGGTATTTGCTTGGAAGGTCATCAGCTGAAGAAGAGCACTTTACGTTTGCTTAAGAGTAGTTTTACCTAGGATGTAGGCACAGACTTGAAGCTGAAACTGGATGTGGCAATACGTGGTTGTTGGACAGGGCCAGGATTAGATGTGATACTCTTGGTTAGATATGCTATACTGTCTGTGAAATAAGAGTTTTGTGTTGTGGTTCTGAATGGTGAGTTACTGGAAGAGGGGATAGGTTTGAAATTTTGGCTGGGATGCAAGATTTCTTTAATGGTTGTCCATATTTGTTTACAGTTGTTACTATTATTCTAAAAGCTATTATAGTACATATTTTTGTCCTCATTAATTTTCTTTTTAGCATGATTCTGAAGTGTTCTGAAGTGTTCAAGACATTGTGGTGTTTTATATTTTTACCATTCTTTCCATGCTTTTTCACTGCCCTCCATTAGCATTCTACTCCTTTTGGTAACCAAACTGCATTATTTTTTAGTCTCTGCCTTCTAGGAGGTGCAAGGCTATTTAGGATATTCAGGAAAGTTGTACTGAGTGCCTTCTGTGGAAGCTGAGCTAGCAACTTGACAAGGTAAAACTCCACTGCCAATCATGAGCGGACAGATGATCCACTGTGGCGACCCCTAACCGGGAAAAGCCGAAAGAAGAAGGAAAGTTGTACTGAATTTATTTACAGCATCATCTAAGGGGAGGATTTTTAGGAAGTTCCAGTTAATAGATGATAGGGTAGTAATCTACATTCCTGGCTAAACTTATAAAGTTGTGTGTTATTTTATGAATGTGCTGTTTAAGTGGATGTGGGAGATGTCTGGTTGTATAGATTGGGAGAACAGCAGAACACAGACAAACAAATTATATCACGCTGAAGGTACATAAAAGGCTCCATTCAACAGGCCACATATCTAGCACATATCCATGCAGACACACCTTTTCTCTAATGGTAAACATTAAACCCATTAATTCTCTTAGCATAATCTATGACTGACTTCTACAGAATACATTAAGGGGATGCTGTAACAAATACATTTTAAAATTAATTCTAAGCAGCATGCCCACTCTAAATGGCACAATGACATTTTAGTAGAATGACAGTGTGACATGCCCTACTTAAATGGAATGCTCCCACTTAACTGGTTTACAGAGGGGTCTGTTCCATTCAATAACACAGCATGCCATTGTGTGAGCCACAAATGATACTGTACTGCTCAGCTCATGGGGAGAACGAAGTAGTGAGTTAGAGATATTAATTTTAAAAGTTACGGAGTGAATCATAAGGATTGTTTTTTTATTATTTTTTAAATAATAAAATGCACAGATTTATAAACAATGAGTTTGACAACTGTGGTGAATGGTTGCCTTCAATATACAATTCTTTTAAGGTCAAGGTAGGGTATTTTGTACTTACATGATTCTTTTCCTAACATAATTGTAAAAGCCAAATCTAAAGGAAGTAAGGTTTCTTGACCTTGTAATTTTGTCAGTACTTAAGTCCTTCCACTGAAAACCTAATAGTACAGGAATTTCTTCACACAGTACTACATTTAATAAAACTCATTTACTTACTGCATTCTTATGTCATATGTATAACTCAGTGGGCTTGTGGCTTTTGGGGATAACCCATATTAAATATTTCAATAGAAAGCAGAAGTAAAATATTCCACAATGTAATAACTGCAAATAGTTCAAAAGAAAGGGTAACAAATACCCAAAATGTTCATACGCAGCAAACCTCGCACAAACTGCCTCAGTAATTTCAAAATACTCACCTCCCAGTCAAACAACCAAATTACAAATGCACAAAATATCTTCACAGCAAGTACTCTTCCCATGACCAAAACTAATGATACTGCTCTTCCCGATTTTATTTTCGTCCCATTCTTACAAATCTGAGGAAGAGATACAACTATACCTTTCAACATTTTAGTGCAAAAAATCTGGACAAAGGCTAACAGAATGGAAGACAAAGGCCCACAAACAGGAAGAGATTTTAAATATTGTTCTTATAAGCTTAGAAAGTTGCCAGAATAATAGGATTTGTCTTAACATGTATTTTTTTCTGATGAATATGAAGTCTGAAACACAAATGTATATCATTACTTAGTGACTTCAATCCTCAGATCATCCCAGCGATTTCCTAAGATAATCCCAGTGATTTGCCAGAAAATCACAAATTTTATGAGACCAGACCAAAAATATGAGGCAAAAATCTGGACATTCTGCAGAAATCTGGACAGTTGAGAGGTATGGACAGGAGTTGGACAAGAATGAAACAAGGATTAAACACCTCTCAAACTTCCTAAAACTAGATGCACAGACAGTTCCTAAACCACTCACATATATATTTTATACACATCCTCTCCCTTACTACATAAGACTTATATCTTCCCACAGTTTAAGCACTCACGAATCATATCTATTCTTAAAAAAAAATCTATTTGACCCCAAATGGCATTTAGCCTTTCTTCAGCCTTTGCCCACTAAAACAATATTTGAAAAAAAACTGATATGTGGACAAATACACAAACACCTGAACAAGTACATCCTGCTTTTTCATCTTCAATACGGCCTTAGAACATGTCATAATACAGTACCTACCATACACATTGTAACATGTACAATCTATTTAGCTATGCAGATATAAATAGTAACAGGTTCCTTATTTATAGACGTTACCAGTCATTGAAAGCATAAAACCCATGATTCTCCTTACAAAGCTAATAGCTACTGGTTTTAGCCCCGGTGTAGTAAACTGGTTCAAATAGTACCTGTTACGGTGACATTCAAAGATCAGTCTGATAGCCTGATGACAGATGGAGGTATATTCACATTATGGGTACCACGCAGATCAGTCTTCAGGCCTATCGTATTCTCCATTCACATTAATGATATTGCAATCACAATTTGTTATCCCACAATTGCCCTGTGCAAAGATGATATTACCCTACAGTGGCCAGGGCTGAAACTTCCTCACATTTAAAAATGAAACAATAACTTCAAAATTACCTTAGTGATATACAACGCTTTACTAAAAACTACTAGTCCAAAGAGAAGGTTATCATGACATTCAGGAAATCATGAAGGTTAGAAAGCAAACACTGATACACCTTCTCAAATGATCAATGTTCAACATTAGTTAATTCATAAGTGTCTTTTATACTGCAATAGCCACCTTTATTTCAAATAAATATAAACTAATTAACAAATGTATGTGTAATTGTTAATACAAGTTATTTAATAGGACAGATTACAAAAGACTTGCTCTCAGTGTAAGTGACTTACTTTGATGTAAGGCCTAACTATAAACAGGCTTACTACAGGGACCAGATTCTAAAACAACTGCTCGCAATGTAAGTGTTCACTAACACTGACAGCTGTTTGTCTTTTCGGCTCTTCCCAGTTGGGGGTCGCCAGTGGAACTCCGGTCCAATAATGATTGGTAGTAGATTTTTATGGTGCCGAGTTGCCAGCCCGACGCCCAACCTTCAGCGAAGGCGCATGCCCATTCACACATGTCTTTCACAGGCCACCTGACCATGGGGAGGACATGCAGACTCCACACAGAAGGCACTCCAGCCGAGAATCAAACAGGAGAACCTCTTGCTGTGAGGCAACAACGCTACCGCTGTACCGTTCACTAACACTGACAGCAAGCCTTTTAAAATCATGGCCAATGTCTGTTCATGTATACTGAATGGTTAAATTGCTAAAATATTTGTAATTTGTTGGAGCTTTTCTTCCCAGACCTGTGATGAAATTTTTTTTGACTAAATCCAGTTAGACAAACCTGTAAACAGAAGCAAAATTTAAAAAAGGTAAAAAACATAAATAAATATTCATCTGTACATTTTAGTGCTGGTTATTGATGGTATCAAGTGCCATGTATTGATGTGTAGCAAGAAGAAGGCCTGAAAAAACAAATGCATCGTAAATGCAATTGCTGCCATTTGTGAGGTTGGTGGGAATTCCATGCCTTGCTTTTAATACCATCTTTCTACTTCAATCAATGGATCAACATTTTGTTCATCACCCATATCTTTACTTCTGTTACTTTATAGCATCTGCAGTGCAAAGGAATATTTAATACTGACAGTACATCACTTGAAGCTCTACATTGGGAAGGCTTTTACTTTTCAAACAAGTGTTTTACTTTTATGGAAGGTAAAGAAGAAAAGGAAGTAATTAACCAATGGTTTCACATTATGTCTAATTCAGTGCAATTGTTTAAATTGTAGATGTTTTTGTAGTATTATTGAAGATGGTGAAATTATTGTTCTTAAAATGAAGCTTTCCTCCTGGGGCCGCCACTGAAAATGGGCACCTACCCAGTCAGACTTTCCCAGTAATCAAATGCCAATAAGTAAATAAATAAACGGAAATCTGCCTTGTTATTTCTAATGCACATACAGCATTACATTGGGCATTTGAAATAATGACCTGATGTCTTCTAGAGTAGCATACAGTTAAAAAAGAATAAAGTTAGTAGTGCCACTACAAAGAAGGTGAGATTCTAATGTACATTACTAGTATTTCTAACTGTAAATGAACAATATGACTGAAAAAAGACAAAGCTTCCTTCAAACAAGGCCTTCATTTGACCACTCCAATTGCTTTACAGTCAGTAAATGAAATGAATGTGGGTTGTGCCTGCAGCTGCTCACACAAAGACCTCATCTCCCTGCAACATGAGAGGATGTAAACAATCATGCAGCCAGTATTTCCAGCAAGTGCAGAAAAACAATAGGAAACCATTCAAGCAGAAGATTTGTTTGTAGTTTTAAACAGGCAAAATAAGCAACTTGCAACTCTTTTTTAGATTAGAAACTCTTTTAGCTGTCTTGCTAAACCTCACCCAAATCCTCCCCAGGCAAAAAAAAAAGGAAAAAAATCCAGCACCCTAAACAAAAATAATACATATTTAACAGAATGTCAGAATTGAAAGAAATCTCGTTTTATATTTAACATTTATTAAATCAATTACAAGTGTTATGGATTTCATATCTGAATTCCTCAAATGGTTTCTATACAAAGATTCTGCACTATGAAATTTCAGAGTTAGCAGAATACTGTAGGGCCATACGTTTCAACTGTCCCTGATTTTGCAGAAGGCCCCCAATTTTGCCTTATATTTTTGCCATGTCCTGTGAGCATTCTGTTTAAATTTCTGGTAAATCCCTGAAAACTGCAGTCAGGCAGTAATGCCAGACAGGTCTGCTTCAAGTGCTGGCATGCTGGTAACTTACATAACACCTCCTGCCACTTACTCAAACAACTAAGTGCTTGAACTCCCACTAGCCTGATCTGACATTTCAACACAGCCCTCCCATGTGACTCTATAAAACTGTAAAGACCTACCAGGACAGAAACTCTAACCCTCATGCTCCTACCCAGTCCTCAACTTGAGACCTCACTCCTTTACCTTAAATCTCCGCTCCACTCCCTAACAGTAAAGTCTCCAATCACTCCCTAAACCTAAAACTCCAACCCCACTCCCTAAACCTAAATTTTTTGATAATTTTCTAACACTAAAACTCTCTTCCTGCTCTCCATATCTCTCAACTGTCCAGAGTTTTGCAGAATGTTCAGATTTTTGACTCATATTTTTGATCTGTGGTAATAAAATTTATGGTTTTCTGGCAAATCCTTGAGGAATGAATTCTCTAAAGAAAGGCATACTTTTGTACTTCAGACCACATATACCTCAGAAAATATATGCTAAGACAAATCCTGTTATTCTAGCAACAT
The DNA here is from genome assembly GCF_019279795.1 of Protopterus annectens. NCBI lineage: Eukaryota > Metazoa > Chordata > Ceratodontiformes > Protopteridae > Protopterus > Protopterus annectens. Next base: position 798,863,508 of record NC_056746.1, read on the forward strand.
TCTAAGTTTATAAGAGCAATATTTCAAATCTGTCCCTATTTTTGGGGCATTGTCCCCCCATTATTTTAGGCTTTGTCCAGACTTCTTGTTGTAAGAGGTTGAGAGGGATGCTGCTCTCTAATCCTAAAACCCCCTCTCACTCCTAAAACTTAAAATTCTCCTCCCATTCTTTACACAAGTCTGGTTTCCCAAATTCATATTCACGTTCAAGACTGAACAGTGGCCGCACAAGCCCCAAGACGTTTGAGTGTCTGGCTTCGAGGCAGTGGTTTTTGAGCACTTGGGACTCAAGCACCTGTAGTAAATCCATGCCAGGCATTAGAATTTCATACTCCTCAATGTTCAGAAAATGCAGACTAAGTTTTTTTTAAATAATTAGAATAATATTTAAAAATTATCTCTGATTGTATACCTTTGTCCTCCCATTACTTTTGGCTTTATCTAGAGTTCTTGAGGTAAGACAATGAGAGGTCTGAATAGGCCCCAAATATCAGGTACCCACAAGTAGTTAAAATCACTGAGACGTGCCATTACCAAGCTGTTGCTGAGAATAGAGTAAAACAAGATACATATTATACAGTGACACTATCTGTGGTACATGCCATATAAAGTTTACAATTCATTCAGCAGGTATTTTACAGGACAGACTCAGTCAGTTTGATTACATCAATACATATATGCATGTATCATCAAACCTAAAAGTGACACATTCTGAACATCACAGTTATGAAAGTTAATGAAACTGCAACTACTGTGTATAGCTAAAACCTCCTGAGTAAAACTGTTTTCACGTGTTCACTTGTCATGTTTAAAAATGGATAAGGAAATGGGCTACATGAAAATGAAGTTTGAGATTGTACTTCTTCCAAAAAAAACAAACAATGGACCTTAAAATCAGTCTTACTGGGGCAAAATGCAAGAACGTTCAAACCTCATAAGGAAAAATCCTGTGTTAGATTTCAGGTAAGTATACTTCAACTTCATCTCATAAAAAGAATATCACACACCTTTTCTGAAAGAGACTACAGAAACAAACATATAAATGTCAAGGTATGACAGTGAAAATCCAGTTACTGCAGGAAAGTGTGTGTGTGTGTGTGTGTGTGTGTGTGTGTGTGTGTGTGTGTGTGTGTGTGTGTGTGTCTGTGTGTCTGTGTGTGGTTGGAGTCGTGACATGGGAATAAGACGGAATACTGCATGTAACACTAAATTTCTTCTCCTCTAGTTAACTTAGTCCTGCACTTTTTGCATTCCAGTCCCAGACATCAGTAGTCTGTATGAAATAGGGTAGTGCATTATTTTCACTAAAACGTAATACTGCTTCTTTTTTATTTTTTCCTGACTGAGCTCAGCTCGGGTGCCTGATAGCCATCAGTAAGCTGTCTCTTGTGTGCAGCAGCAGTTACTGTGTCATGATGCTTTTCTTTCTGTAATCCAGTACAAAAAGATATAAACCCAGCAGTAGCTGCACAATTAGAAGATTTTTAAGTAACAAACTCCATGAGCATGGATTTACAGCTTTCTTTTCCTGTACAAGGGAATTAGGACAAACACATACCAATGGTGCAATGCAAGTACCAGTACTTTTACCATGACATCACCTTTTGGTCAGGCAGGTAGAAAGGCTGAACTGGAGTAAGCATACCCAAACCCACATCCCAGGAAGACATGTCACTTTTATCATTCTTTACCTGTTTTAATCTCTTTCCTTGAGAACCCTTCTGTATTCACACACTACCAGTGACAGCAACAAAAATGTTTACAAACAGAAATATAAAAAAAACAGACAATACTGTCACTCTCCTCACCATCTGTTATTTTGGATGACTGGAGAGCATCGGCTGTCATAACTGGCACTGATGATTGACCATTTTTTAATTAACAACTTATCAGTGAAAGGTGTTTATTTTTGGACTCTGACTTTCTGCAGAAAAGGTGAGGTGGTTTGTTTGTTAAAAAAGATTAGTTGCTATAATGCTTCCTGTGTCAAATAATGTCACTAGCCTTGCTGGTGTTCATATGTAAGAAAAAGGTTTGCAGTCTTGTGACACTTTCCCCTGCTAAAAGATCAAGAAAAAATATTCTAGAGTTAGGGGGTTGGCATAATGCTTAAGGTGTTTACCTCACAGATGCATTGCATTGGGTTTGATTCTCACCACTGGCCACTGATTGATGATTGTCTAGGCATGTAGTAGTCTGCAGCCTTATTGCTTAGTATTTACCTATGAACCAGTATAAATCTGTTGCTACTGGATAAACCAGTAGCTACATTCTATTCTTCAAATGATGGTGATTTTGCCATAACTACAACCTGAGCATTATGGAACAGTCACAACATGTGATGCAGAAACTATGACTTAGAGAAGAAAGGTCAGTAGTGAATCTTATCTTATCATGTCCCATTACACTCCTTTTTTGGCTGTAGATCACCATCACAATAAAACATATTACTTACTGGAGGCCTTTGTCCAGCTCTCTAGTTTTCATACTATTAAGGATGGTTCTAAACATCTGTAGTTATGTTAGGTGCATACAAAGCACAAATCTTTTCCTATAAGATCAGAACATTTCAGTCCATGTTGTCTAAAGCTTAAAAAAGATGCCTGGCTAAGTAAGGTTCCATCTAGACAGCAGAGGACGGAGCAACATCTGACCTGTTCCTCTTTGGATAAAGAGCACATTTATGCATATATACCACAATGAAGGTCATTACTACAGAAAACAGATCAGGTATATCTCATGCCAGATACTGGTGTGCGCTTGTCAGTGAATCTTGCTCAGAAGCCCTCACGGGGGGTCTGAACCTATCAACCTAGCAGGCTGACCTAGGGAAGTTGACAGGCCCTCATACAGCTTGAAAGGATGGCTTGCATTCACACAGTAGCAAAATAACAGAAGTAGGCTAAGGCTGGATCAGGTACAGCATAGGGGGACCATTGTGCAGCACTGTTTATTAACAGACAAAGGGAAAACATGAGGAGGGAGTAGAAACAGAAAAGCCAGGGTCATCAGATATCAAGTGAATGTGCGGACATGGCAGACCTGTTTCATGGGGTAGGGACAAGAGAAACTGAGATCAGCAATATAGTGTGCTGACTGCTTTTAAGTATCAAAGATTGCTACCTGATACTCCACGCTTTCCCCCAACACATAAGTGATTTATTGCAAGCATGTCAATTAAGTGAATTCCAGTTTCATTCTAAGCAAAACATATGTGTTAACCCAGACTGATGTCTCTTTCCCCTTCCAGCTCTCACCCCTATCCGTACCCCTCTAACTTATGTCTCCAAATCTAGTTGCTACTCTTTTCTTTATAATACGAGGATAAAATATAATGTCTTTTCTCTCGTAATTGGGTTTTGCTCATACCTACCATTGTGTTTAGTATAATATTTAGTATAATTTTTATAGTTTATAATTTTATTATTATAACTTTTCTTTTGACCAATGCTGCCTCTGTATTGTGATTTTTCATGTCTTTTTATATATTGTTAACTTTGTCACTGTTCATGGTTGGAGCTTTTCTCCCCGGGCCTCTACTGAAAATGGACATATATCCAGTTAGACTAGACCGGTCAACAAATGTAAAATAAATAAAATAAAATAAATAAATATCGAAACTGGCCTCCTCTTCTCACTATACCATATCCCTGGAGTTCTTATAATTAACAGGATGCAGGGAGTGAGGGTCCACCATGGGGACACTGTTACTCAGTTCTGTTTTCAGTTAAAATGGAATTAAGTAAATTGATATGAATTCGATTTATCAAGTCAAGTCTATCCCCTTTTGTAAATTTCTAGTTCTATCACTCAGTGGAACCAAGGTATATGTACACTCGATTCAAGTACAATGGAATTAAAGGTTATTGGAGGCAAGCAAAGACTGATAAGACAGGGTCTCTTTCCCACGGCATTTTTTCAAATTCATTAGCTAAGTAAGCAAATGGTCTGAAGATCCTTTTCATCCACAACCTGGACTTCAGGTGGTGAAGCAAACAAATATGAAAACATTAGAG